>NW_026883830.1:0-52821 GCF_032173495.1 Musca vetustissima
ATCATTTAGGCCTAAAATGATGTCTGCCGAGTTTCGTGAAAATCTGTCCAGATTTAGATATAGCTCCCATATATAGTTTCGTCCGATTTCATGTAAATGGTGCACCAAAGTCCCTATATATATCCTTTGATTTGCACTTAATTTGGCATAGCGTACAGAATTGAGCCTAGAATGATGTCTGCCAACTTTCGAGAAAATCGGTCCAGATTTAGATATAGCTCCCATATATAGTTTCGTCCGATTTCATGTAAATGGTGCACCAAAGTCCCTATATATCCTTCGATTTGCACGAAATTTGGCATAACGTACTTAATTGAGCCCAGAATGATGTCTGCCACGTTTCATGAAAATCGGTCCAGATTTAGATATAGCTCCCATATATAGTTTCGTCCGATTTCATGTAAATGGTGCACCAAAGTCCCTATATATCCTTCGATTTGCACGAAATTTGGCATAACGTACTAATTGAGCCCAGAATGATGTCTGCCACGTTTCATGAAAATCGGTCCAGATTTAGATATATCTCCCATATATAGTTTCGTTCGATTTCATGTAAATGGTGCCCCAAATTCCCTATATATCTTTTGATTTGCACGAAATTTGGTACAGCCTAATCATTTAGGTCTAGAATGATGTCTGCCAAGTTTCGTGAAAATCGGTCCAGATTTAGATATAGCTCCCATATATAGGTTCGTCCGATTTCATGTAAATGGTGCCCCAAAGTCCCTATATATCTTTCGATTTGCACGAAATTTGGCATAACGTACTGAATTGAGTCTAGAATGATGTCTGCCATGTTTCGTGAAAATCGGTACAGATTTAGATATAGGTCCCATAAATAGTTCCTTCGATTTCATGTAAATGGTGCACCACATATATCTTGCGATTTGCACGAAATTTGGCATAACGTACTGAATTGAGTCTAGAATGATGCCTGCCAAGTGTCGTGAAAATAGGTCAAGATTTACATATAGCTCCGATATATAGTTTCGTCCGATTTCATGTAAATGGTGCACCAAAGCCCCTATATATCCTTCGATTTGCACGAAATTTGGCATAACGTACTTAATTGAGTCTAGAATGATGTCTGCTAAGTTTCATGAATATCGGTCCTGATTTAGATATAGCTCCCACATATTTTTTCGTCCGATTTCATGTAAATGGTGCACCAAAGTCCCTATATATCTTTCGATTTGCACAAAATTTGGCATAACGTACTGAATTGAACCTAGGGTGATGTCTGCGTTGTTTCGTGAAAATCTGTCCATATTTAGATATAGCTCCCTTTTATTATAGTTTGATTTTAAGTAATTGACGCACCAAGGAACCAATAGGAACAAAACGTTCTGAAATTAGTATAACCTAACCTGTGACAAGTTTGTTTGAAATCGCTTAATATTTGGATAGAGCTTTCATATATATTTTCGCCCGATTTCAAGTAAATTGGGCATCAAACTCCTCATGATAGTCAGTTTGACATCAAGTTTTGCACAACGTACAAAATTGAGATTAGCATTATGTAGTTGCGTTTTCTAGAATTACAGACATAGCCCATCGGATGACCTATTTATATTTGTTTGAAGTCGATGTACATACTTTATGGATAGATATACGTAGATTCACATTACGATAAATATCGCATATTTTATTTCATCCAATTTCATGCTAATAGTCCTGTTTAATATACCCATAGTGGTGAAGGGTATCATGTAGTCGGCCCCGTCCGACTTTACTGCTTTCCTTACTGGTTTACAATTTAACACCGACAGACAGACAGACGGACATGCATATATCGACTCAGAAAGTGATTCTATGCATATTCTCAAAAGGAACCATGTGTCTATCTCGTTTCCTTTTGCCTGTTATAAACATATGCACAATGACATAATACCCTGTACCACAGAGTGGTGAAGGGTATAAAAATCGTACATGAACTCGAAGGAGGAAGGAGTATATGTATTACAGAAATATTGCTCACTCGATTTTATTTAAGAAATTTAATTTCAGTCGCTGTTTTACACGCCATCATGAGGTGGGCATTCAAAATACCAACCTTTAAATAAAAACACTTATGGTTCGGCTAGGACCTTGAACATACCGAAAATGAGGCGTGAATTGTTAAAAATAATTTTATAAGATGTCCGTCGATTATTTCGAGATACTGCAAACGAAATAACAAATTGCCATTTAATGGAGTAGGTTATAATAATCCGAAATGGCCACAAACAATAATATATTGCCTTTTCTTCATGAGCTTTAGAGTTACCAGCAAAAAAATGAGCATGCCATAATTAATAAAAACTTGACAATTTTGGGTTTTTAATATACTCGCCAAGGGTTTTCATTTCAATCACTTATTTGTATGCCAGTTCTTTCTAATTTTTCATTATATTCGACGAAGCAGATTTTGGATAATGATGATGTTATCAGAACGACTAAATATGTCAAGTAGAGGCAATTCAGATTTTCTTCTCTTTTTTTTCATGTAAAACTTTTGCTTTCATTTGTCATAATTATTAAAAAAAAATACTGGAATTATCCATAAAATCATAGAAACATTCCTACATATGCCGGAAAAAAGTAAATTAAAAAATGCAGACATTTTATTGATATACTATGGTAATATATAACAGCTAACATATCTCCATACATACTTATCTATGGGCTTTTACAAATTTGAATTTTTCAATATTGCTATTTAAAAATAAATAACATTTTCAATCTAATAGAAAAAAATGTCTGTACGAGGCGCAAAATATTTTGCATTTGTTGGATTTTCCTAGAACTGGTCACGATTGCTCTTAAACAAACATTAGTTTTTTTCCAATTCGCTGTGTGATATGGACGGCCGGTCAAATGAATGGACAGACGGTCATATGAAGGTACTTTAATGTATCTGTCTCTGTATAAGTATGTGAGTTTACTTATGCTGCCATAATTAATAAACATGGCTTGTAATGGTGCTCCGACTCGTTTGTCTGTCATTGGCCCGCGTTGAGGGCTGGTTTATTGTTTTCTTTATTGCCTGCCCCGGCTGGCCGGCTACCTAGCTGGCTTACTGACTGGCCATAGAGTCATTTGTCCAGTTCAGTCTGCAATCAAGCAATAAACCTACGCATCGAATAAATGAAGTATTGCAATGACAATGAATAGGAAGAACTATAACTGAAGTGTGCACTTTATGTTCATTTACTATTTCATAAGTGCGGATTCTTTGTTTCGTTTCGTTCTTTAATGAAATGTATGATGAAACAATACCACGTAGTTGAGCATTAGAAGCATTGCCTTAATTAAAATGTTTGTAGAATGTGGGGTGGACATTAATAACAAAAATAATATGCAAATATTGAAAACCAATTTCGTCTTAAATAACTTCAATATTTAATGCTGCATGTGAGGTTTTGGAATTTATTGAAGCTAGCTAAAATAATGTACATTATAACTTTCCCAGAACCGTCATGAAATCGAAATATGTAGCAATATATAACCAACATTGGTACTTTCTTGCAGTAAGGGGAAAGACCAAATATTTGCTAGCTATAGAAAGTAATTGTGTCGAGTTACAAATGTTCGCCCATCTGTCTAGCTGGTGTGTACGATAACTATCAAAAGGAGTATCTGGTTGCATCCAAACTTTGTACATATAAATATTTCTTCCAAACTTAAATCAAGTTCGAAGATTGGGAATATTGATCCACTCCTTCTACCACCTCTACAAAATTATCAGATGGGACTTATCGTTCCCCTCCCACAAATGTGAAATTTTCTACATTTCATATCAAGCGAACGATCTAAATTTAAAAATCGTAATATTTTTACCAAAACTAGAGTTACAGGTAGCAAATAATTAATATATGCTTATGAGCCTGAAACCAAAACCGTGTGGGTCTTCGAAGATGAACCTTTCGAAGCAAATGGAGTGTTTCTTCGGCAAAACTAATCATGTGGCAACGTAGTACGGATAGTTCAATGTGGTACAAAACAATTTGTTAACCTAATGACTTCCGAGTAATTCGAAAAAAAGTCGAGCTTTAACACAATTGTTCACACGCCATACAGCCCTGACTTGGCTGCCAATAATTTATGCCCTTCACCACAGGGGTTTATGTCTTTGTGCATATGTTTGTTACTTTTGAGAATATTCATCAAATCACTTTCTGAGTCGATTTTTACATGTCCGTCTGTCCATGTATTCTTGTGTGACAAAGTACAGGTCGCATTTTTATTCCGATTTGGATGAAATTTGGCACAGATCATTTATTAAGCCAATGACGAACCCTATTGAAATTGGTTAGATATAGCTCCTATATATAGTTTCGCCCAATTTTATGAAAATTACGCAACATACTCCTAACGTGTGTTCAATAAAACCGTATTCGAAATTTTTTCATAATATAACCGAGCTATAGCGCCGTATTTATTTTTTGAAAAAAAAAATTAATTTTTTTTCTTGGTTTTTAAAGGTTTTATGTCAGTTACGTCCTTTTGACTTCCTATTTTCTGAAGCAAAAGGACGTAACTACAATAAAATTGTAGTATAACAAACCATATATGTGAGCTATATCTAAACCTGGACCGATTTTCACGAAACTTGGCAAACATCACTCTTGGTACAATTGGGTACGTTATGGCAAATTTCGTGCAAATCGAATGATATGTATTGACTTTGCTGCACCATTTACATTAAATCGGACGAAAATATATATGGGAGCTATATTTAAATCTGGATCTATTTTCACGAAACTTGGCAGACATCACTCTAGGCACTATTCAGTACTTCGTGCAAATCGAAAGATATATAGGTACTTTGGTGCACCATATACGTAAAATCGGACGATAATATATATGGGAGCTATATCTAAATGTGGACCGATTTTCACGAAACTTGGCAGACATCACTCTAGGCTCTATTCAGTACTTCGTGCCAAATTTCGTGCAAGTCGAAACATATATAGGGACTTTTATACAACATTTACATTAAATCGGACGAAAATATATATGGGAGCTATATCTAAATTTAGACCGATTTTCACGAAACTTGGCAGACATCACTCTAGGTTCAAATCAGTACGCTATGCCAAATTTCGTGCAAATCGAAAGATATATAGGGACTTTGGTGCACTATTCGGACGAAGACATATATGGGAGCTATATCTAAATCTGAATCGATTTTTTTCCCAATTTCAATAGGGTTCGTCCTTGGGACAAATAAGTGAGCTGTGCCAAATTTCATCTAATTCGGATTATAAATGCGATCTGTACTTTGTTTACAATTTAACACCAACAGACGCACGGACGGACATGCATAAATCGACTCAGAAAGTGATGTGTCTATCCTCGATATTTTGTCAATAATATTGCCGAAGACACTATATACCTAAAATGCAAGCATTTCAAGAAATCATAATTTGAAAATTATAAAAATTCTTGAAAAGGGGGAATATTGCCCCGCCTTTTTAGGTTACCTCCCGACGTAAACTTTCAGATCGCCGATACACGTGTCTTCTTTTTTTAGCCCCTCTTTCATAATCGGTTAAAATTTCCCGGTAATTATTTTTTGTTTTGCACAGTGTAATCAGACTAAAAGTCAGAATCGAATTTTTCTGTAGTTACGTCCGTTTGCAAATTGCCAGTATTTTGTGGGTTTTTAGGATTTTTGGGCTGTCTCCATACAGCCGTATTTCAAAATAGTATGGGGAAATTTTGTACTCCCCAGTTTATACCCTACAAAGTGTGGATTTCTCAGTTGATTTAGCCACCTTTTGTAATTATTCTACCTTCGTATGACTTATTTAGCTGGCTTATGCCAGAACGGTTGTTCCATAAGCCGAGCTTAAAAAAGATATCCAAGCGCGTCGGTCTTGTACTCATCTCATCCAATCTTAAATACCATTTTCCAAGATGTTGTCTTCTGCTTGATCTTTCCATCGGATTCGTGGTCGTCCGCTTCTGCGTGAACCATCATTTGGCATTCTTTTATATACTGTTTTAGCTGGGGCATCTTCATCCATTGTCACAACATGACCTTCGGATGATATCAAGGTAAAAGTCTAGAACGTCAGGTTCGCGGATGAAATACATATATAAAAAACCTACCGATTTAATATTTGGGGTAGAGGAAGGTATTGTGATACGAAAATTTTAGGTTAGAAATTGAGCTATATCGTTCCTCAATAAGGCATGGCCCTTCATATATATCCTACACGATGCAATCAATATTGGGGGCAATATTTTAGGACAAATCCTCATTATAAATAGCTGAAATTTGTATTTGGTACACATTTTTGGTTTGGAATTGGGAGGCATGAACTATAAATAGCAGTCCTCGTAGACTGTGAACATTCTTAATAATACCAAAAAAATGTGACTGCTAAACAGTCACAAAAAATGTCTGAAAATCTATTTTAATTACTCCGTTTTGTCATAATTCTTGGCACGTGCTTTGAGACTGTGTGGTCTACAATATCAATGTAATCATTTAAAAATGTTCGAAAACAAATACGCTAATAAAATTATATAAACATATATACACAAATTGGAGATCCAGTTTTTTCTTCATATTTCGAATTAAATAATATATATATACTTTTTATGAACTTTTTTGCCAAAACAAAAAAGTATAAAAAATAGCCAAAACCTGTTCCTCCTTAAAGATATCAATTATTATTGTTCTTTGCGTTTAATCTGAAATACATTTTAAGCTTAAGATTCGTTTTTAAGATTTTGGAATTATTTTACTTTTTTAACGTTACTACCCCAATGAAGAAAGAAATGTATTTTTTCACTTCTTTTTAATAACTTTTTCCATTATGATGATGATGTTGACGACGTCGATGATGGTATTATTGTTGTTGACTATGAAATTATATAATTTGCATTTTATTCCCGATGTGCAAAAGACAAATCAACAAGAAAACATAACATTCAGAGCATTTGTTGCAAAAGGAAAAATAAAACTATTTAACACGCCCTCTACTTCGTGCCCCTAGTTTCTATGATCGTTCATTCTAAGCATTAATATTTGTTTGTGACGTTGCCTCATTAGGTATGCCAGGCACATCTTTGTGCGCATGCGTGCCTTGCCTTCTTTTTTATGATGTCGTTCGTATGCAAATATCTATTAGTCTTGATGACGATTTGTTTATTTATTTTTTTATAATTATTCTATACCGTACAAAATTATGGAATGAATTTTGAGTTTGTCATTTGGTGTATACCATATCGATAATATTTTTATATTTAAACCGCTACGACAAGGTAGAATGTATATTAAATTTGTCATCCCTAGAAATATTAATGGGAATAGTATTTATAGCGTTGAAATGGCGATAGAGCTTTCAATATTTGAGATGTACTCCTAAGATATTTGATATTAAAAAT
This sequence comes from Musca vetustissima, assembly GCF_032173495.1. Classification (NCBI taxonomy): domain Eukaryota; kingdom Metazoa; phylum Arthropoda; class Insecta; order Diptera; family Muscidae; genus Musca; species Musca vetustissima. The sequence goes on from NW_026883830.1 coordinate 7,381, forward strand.
GGGAAATATCGGTACACACTTTAAGTTAGCTCCCATACCAAATATCTATTAGTCTTGATGACGATTTGTTTATTTATTTTTTATAATTATTCTATACCGTACAAAATTATGGAATGAATTTTGAGTTTGTCATTTGGTGTATACCATATCGATAATATTTTATATTTAAACCGCTACGACAAGGTAGAATGTATATTAAATTTGTCATCCCTAGAAATATTAATGGGAATAGTATTTATAGGTTTGAAATGGCGATAGAGCTTTCACTATTTGAGATGTACTCCTAAGATATTTGATATTAAAAATGGGAAATATCGGTACACACTTTAAGTTAGCTCCCATACCCATTGAGCAAAAAATCTTCTTATCAATATTTTCCTTACAAAAAATTGTCAATATTGGAATAAGTTTCCGTGTAGCCCCCATATACTCGGTATTTTGGGGTGGATGGCCACGTTTTTCAACCGAATTTGATATAATTTTTTTCAGGTTCTTATGGGGTGTCAAATCTTCCTACCGAAAATTTTACTGTGAGAAAAAACGAGATCATGGTCTGGAAGTGGAATATTACTATTAGGATAAAAGACCTTGGTGAATAAAGGAAAACCTCAGAAGGAAAAAACATAGGTTAAAGTTCGAAGATATGGAGTGACCACTTATTTTCTGGTGATCCTATCGTATCTTGATCTCTAGCTATTGCATGTACCTTTTGAGAATATATATCTTCAGTAAAATCAAATGCCGAATTTTTTGAAAAAAAAATTCTACATAATGGATTCAATAAAAAAGTTAAAAAAATCGATCTTCGCAACATGATGATGCAGCATACAATATGTTCGATTCGACCGAACTTAACGCCTTTTCTTATTTGTTTAATGGTTCATTTTTATTTCTACATAAATTCTAATGCAGGCAAGCCGAACAAACAAAAAAATAGTTATTTCATTTTATGTTTATGATTTCCTTTTAATGTCTTCTTTCTCTTCTATTGTTGCTTTCTTGTTGTTTTTGTTGCTATTGTGTCGTTAACATTTAAATATTCTAAATGAAGGTAAGACTTCGCGATGTTGGTGTGAAAAGCCAGATTGCTTGTATGTATGTGTGATTTTGCATTTTCTTTAAAATTCTTTTCATTCCTCATCACTGATTTAATTGAAAACAGTTTTTATGGTAACATAAATTACAACAATAACAACAAGTAAACTTTTAAATGGGTATGTCATGGCATGGGCTTTTAAAGATATTAAAATAACCCGTAAAAAATAATTTTTAATTTCAATTAAAAAAATTACCCCACACCCGGTGTGCACAATGAAATGACAAGCCATTTTTTGTAAGTGATGCCCTTTTAATTGTACAAACATTAAAGTAATATTTGTATATTGTAATAATTACAACATTTTGTTAATTTTTGCCTATCATTAACGGCAGTTGTTGACTGACAAACAACAAATTTAGAACACGTTCTAATGATTGTTGTGAATATAATTGGTGCATGCGGGAAGTTGTTATCAAATCACGTTTTCAAGTCAGAAGTCGTGGTACAGTGTTTTTATTTTTGTTTTCTAATAATAGCTGAGATATATTTATTTGTATAGATCTATAACATACTGTTTTATTTCTTTGCGAAATAATTTAAATCAGTCAATTAAATTGATACATTCGTTTCAGATCAGATTAGATATTGATACGTCAAGTAGTTTTCTCTCTCTAAAGGTTCAAATCTAATAATTGTTTGCAAAGTGATTTTTTCACCTTATTTTCGATGAATCGGTATATGGTATATTAAAATTAACGGTTATTATAAAATTGTTTATTTTTGACTCAGGCCAACACTTGTGCAAAATTTCAGCCACCTATTATTACTCCTATTTTTGGCCGCTGTTTATATGAACTCGCGACATAGTGCGGCGTAATGTTATGTATTGTAGTTGGATAGTAACGTACTTTAAATAATGTCAGCTAGATTTTATAATCGAATATCCGACAGATATAAATTTTAAATGATGTACCGCATATCCAACGCCCTCTGTGTATTTTATAGTGTTAAAGATTTTAAAATGTAATAATCAATTGGGAATAATTGAATTTGAGCAAAAACATTCTATGAAGGCGTATATTTTTATACAACGTTCAATTAAAAACCAAAGGATAGCATAGATGGACATAAAACAAAAAAAGGTACGACTTAATTTAGTGATGACTTTTCAAGCGCCAAATACATTCAAAAAACGCATAAATTAAAAAAGTGGTATTAAAAATGTTTTGGCTTAAACGCAAGCTATTAGATTTATAGAAAGCTCCCATATATATTATAGTCCGATTTAAGTAAATGGTTCGTCAAAAAGACCCAAAGACAAGACTAAAAATTCTACCAAATGTACGGAAGTTACAATAGACTAACATGTGACAAGTTTCGTTAAAATCGGTTCAAATTTTGATAGACCTCCTAAATATATTTTAGTACAATTTTTGGTAAATGGTTTGTTAAAGCCCCCAAGTTAGGCCGACTGACTAAAAATTTTGCCGAACCTACTGAAGTTAGAATAGCATAACATGTGGCTTATTTCGTTGAAATTGGTTAAGATGTTGATATAGCTCCGATATATATTTTCGTCCGATTTTATTTATTTATTTTTTATGGTTCCCCAAATACCCAAAATATGGCCGATTGCTACAAACTTCAAACTACAAATCTCAAATTTTGTTTAAATCGGTTCAGATTTAGATATAACTCACACATATATATTGCACGACGTATATAATGACGCAATTACATTTTGTAGAAATTGGTGAAGATGCAGACATACCTCCCATATTAATATATTTTCGACCGACTTCATATTAATTGGGCACACAATGCGCTGTATTGTAGCATACCGAATAGTGTGTGCCGAGATTCCCTTAAATCGATTAACATATTTTTGTCCCATTGCAAACAAACGTGGTGAAGGGTATCATATCCCCTCCGACTTCTATACTATCTTTACTTATTAAATATATTTGAAAATCATAAAAATATTTGAAAAACTTAAATTAATTTGTTAATATAATATTTATTTATATTTATACCCTCCATTCCGGTTGTAACACCTCGAAATATACACCGACTATTTTAGATGCTAAATCTTCATTCCAAAGATTATCATTATTGATCCACTTTTTGGGAAGCCTTCATATTACGGCAACTCCAACATTTTTGGCATGTTTGAGCGTATTTTTCAAACAATAAATATTAATATTGGTCCAAGTTTCGTTGTAGGCCCATATAACGGCACCCCCATTATTGAAATTAAAATTTTGGCTTCTTTTTACTAAAAAGTACCAAAATTAGTCAACAATCAGATATAGGATCCACGTTATGGCAACATTCAACATTTTGAAGACTTCAAATAGTCTCTAACGATTTTAAATATTTCAAATTTCCACCTCATGGTGAGGTACAGCTCGACCAACTTAACGTATTTATACCCTTCACCACACTGTGGTACAGGGTATTATGTCTTTGTGCATATGTTTGTAACAGGCAAAAGGAAACGAGATAGACACATGGTTCCTTTTGAGAATATGCATAGAATCACTTTCTAACCGTCCGTCTGTCTGTCTGTCCATGTTAAATTGTAAACAAAGTACAGGTCGCATTTATGATCCGAATTGGATGAAATTTGGCCCAAGGACGAACCCTATTGAAATTGGGAAAAATCGGTTCAGATTTAGATATAGCTCCCATATATATATTTTACCGATTTAATGTAAACGGTCCCTATATATCTTTCGATTTGCACGAAATTTGGTACAGCCTAATCATTTAGGTCTATAATGATGTATGCCAAGTTTCGAGGAAATCGGTCCAGATTTAGATATAGCTCCCATATATAGTTTCGTCCGATTTCATGTAAATGGTGCCCCAAAGTCCCTATATATCTTTCTATTTGTACGAAATTTGGCATAACGTACTGAATTGAGCCTAGAGTGATGTCTGCCAAGTTTCGAGAAAATCCGTCCAGATTTAGATGTAGCTCCCATATATAGTTTCGTCCGATTTCATGTAAATGGTGCCCCAAAGTCCCTATATATCTTTCGATTTGCACGAAATTTGGCATAACGTACTGTATTGAGCCTAGAATGACGTCTGCCAAGTTTCGTGAAAATAGGTCCTGATTTAGATATAGTTCCCATATATAGTTTCGCCCGATTTCATATAAATGGTGCACCAAAGTCCCTATATATCTTTCGATTTGGACGAAATTTGGCATAACGTACTGAATTAAGCCTAGAGTGATGTCTGTCAATTTTCGAGAAAATCGGTCCAGATTTAGATATAGCTCCTGTATATAGTTTCGTCCGATTTCATGTAAATGGTGCCTAAAGTCCCTATATATCTTTCGATTTGCACAAAATTTGGCGTAACGTACTGAATTGAGCCTAGAATGATGTCTGCCAAGTTTCGTGAATGTCGGTTCTGATTTAGATATAGCTCCCATATATAGTTTCGTCCGATTTCATATAATTGGTGCACTAAAGTCCCTATATATCCTTCGATTTGGACGAAATTTGGCATAACGTACTGAATTAATCCTAGAGTGATGTCTGCCAAGTTTCGAGAAAATCGGTCCAGATTTCTATATAGCTCCCATATATAGTTTCGTCCGATTTCATGTAAATGGTACACCAAAGTCGCTATATATCTTTCGATTTGCACGAAATTTGGCATAACGTACTGAATTGAGCCTAGAGTTATGTCTGCCTTGTTTCGTGAAAATCGGTCCAGATTTAGATATAGCTCCCTTTTAATATATACCAATAGGCTGATAGGAACAAAACGTTCTGAAATTAGTATAACCTAACCTGTGACAAGTTTTTTTTGAAATCGCTTAATATTTGGATAGAGCTTCCATATATATTTTCGCCCGATTTCAAGTAAATTGTTAGTCAGTTTGACATCAATTTTTGCACAACTTACAAAATTGAGCATAGAATTACGCAGTTGCGTTTTCTAGAATTACAGACATAGCCCAACGGATGACCTATTTATATTTGTTTGAACTCGATTTACATACTTTATGGATATCTAGGTAGATGCACATTTACATAAATATCACATATTTTATTTCATTCAATTTCATGTTAATAATCCTGTTTAATATACCCATAGTGGTGAAGGGTATCATATAGTCGGCACCGTCCGACTTTACTACTTTCCTTACTGGTTTAAAATTTGCAATGGGCTGGTAAATCAATACCAATGCTTGTTTTTACTTGTTATTTACGAAGCATGTTATATTTTTACATCATTCTATATCATATCGCTCATTTGCTGCAAGACAGACATAATTCAAAAAACACGATTTTGAAGAAAATGCGTTTTAAGTTTTCAATTTGCTCACACTTTATATGGGACAGAGGAACTTCTACAGCTTCTCAAATAGAGTGTGTAAAAGATATTCATATGAATTTTGTACACAACATGAGGTCTATTATAGCGAACAATCGTGCATCATGAACTCAAAAATCACGTTTTTGAAGTTAATCATCTCTTGCAGCAAATGAGCGATATTTTAATTAACAGTATCAAACATTAACATTTGTCTTCCATAATTTACACATTAAAGACATCCTTATTCTAAAACTTGGAATACTTCGCATATCTGCCAAGTCATTCTTATCTATCCAGTCATTCTTTTATCATTGTTTTTTGCTTTTTGTCATATAACCAAAATACTTCCTTGTTCTAGCAAATTTCATTTGTTCTTCTTGGAATTATTTATGAGTATCTTTGACAACATTCACTTTGAACCATATTCTCTTCAAATGGTTGATACAACAACATAAATGACGTACGAGTATGTATTTGTTTTCTCCCCATCTAATCTTAAATAATATTCATAATTAAGCTACTTGAAATTAAGAATCGTGCATCAGAAAAATAGAAAAAATTCAATTCCATTTAAACAAGTTGTATAAAAATAGATTGAATTAATAATAATAACAACAACAACAAATGCAAACCCATTTCAATGAAATTTTTACAAGGTATCAGCCAGCACAAATAGGATTCATAGTGGTCAGATATTAATGTTTAATTGTTTTTGTTGTTATCGATTTGTCTCTTTGTTCGCCTTAAGACCAAAGTGTAACGAATTTTACAACATATATTCATACATATATATACTTAGATGCGTACATACACATTTTCTTTGAAATCAGTTATCATAAAGTTGACTGGGGTAACTCGAATGAGTGAAGGCTTGACTGACATTGCCATTGTATGGGTGTTCAATAATGAAAATACGAACGTATATGACGTTGTCCAAACATTTATTTTCCAATCTATATACCACACTATCGTTATTCTTCATTGTTTAATTAACATATTGTTAGAACATTTTATGTGAGTTTGTTGTTGTTGTGTTTTTATTACACACATAAGAAATCTTTTAAGAAAAAACTAAACAACAACAACAATGTCTACAACAAAAACTTGTCATTTAAACAGCTGCATAAAAAGAAAAAACCTGTTGGAATTAGCAAAAAAAGTTGTATTGAATAACCCAGCATAAATTCGTTAGAAGACATGTTTGAATGCAACTTGTATGGGGATAAAGTCGGCGATGTAATACTCTGAACAACTATAACTGAACATGAACCCGGGCTAATGTTTGAAAAATGTGAATATTACTTTGGAAATAAGTAGAAACGTTGATAAGTTCTGCAGAGCCGAACATTGCTGTGTGTTTCCAAAATGTCTTAAAATGGTCGGAAAATCTATATGGGAAATATGACCTTGTAAATTTCTGCAAATATGTTTTCAACTTCCAAGAATCCGGAATCCAAAATTACAGCCACTCTCACAGAAAAATGGGTTAAATGGGTTACTAACATTAGAGCGAACAGATTTTGAAAATTAAATAGATGACAAAAATAAAAAATATATTATGCGTATGTGTATAAAACGTACATTTTGATTTACTTATCAATATATAAAATGAGTTAAAAAATCGTTAAATACGACCGTGACAAATTGTTGGTCCTAAGCGAATAATATTGGGATCTTAATAAAAGGAACATAGCAAAGAAGTAGACCTATGTCGACTATATTTTCCAAGCATATTTTTGTAATCCATAAGCCACAAGGAATAGTAAAATACACTCACATTTGAAGGCAAATTTATTTAAAACCAGTGAGCGAAGCAGTATAGTCGGACGGGGCCGACCATATGATACCCTACACAACTTCCACGAAAATCTAACTTTCTGTGATATTCTGAGCTTGGACAATATTTCGCGATATTTGCACCATTTTGACCAACTAGAGGTGGGTCTTCATTACACTGCCATATTTTCAGAATATTACTAATATTCAGTACAGCCCTTCTAATTACGTGTCCAGATTCCCTTCACCGTGGGTTATCTGGTGATGTTCGGTTTTCAAATGGCCTATAGGTAGACTCGAAAAAAACACACAAAATTAAGTTTTCAGTCCACCTCATCCCAATATTTTTATCTGATCATAACCAAAAATTAAAGGTGTTGCCCTTGACCATACCTAGATCCTTATGGACAATTTCAAAGCGATCATCGCTGTATTTCGTCCTCTAGTGTGGCAATGGGTTACTAAATAATAACTCAGTACGTAAGCACCTGTAAATATTTAAGTGTAATAAGATGTTTGAGCCATAATTGCAGTCTCTGGAGCGACCAGAAAAACCGACAAAAATAAAGTTTTTGGTCCATTTCATCCTCTAAATATTAACCGATCTTTCCCAAAAACAATAGGGGTCTTCATTAGCCAGAACCCATCCTACATGCAAAATTTCGTGAAGATTGGTCCATAACTGTGGCCTGTATCGTGTTTACAAATTATAATGGACAGACGGACGGACACACATGTCTAGATCGACTCAGCTAGTCGAGATACGACGATCGGTATACTTAAAGGTGGGTCTAGGATCAATATTTCGCGGCGTTACAAACTCTTGGGACTGCACAAAGCTAAAATACTCTGACAACATAGTTGTGTAGGGTATAATTAATAAACATAAAAGGTGGGTTTCTCTATTGTGGAGGACCATACACTTGTCGTTGATTATTAACATTAATTCGGTCGAAAATATTTATGGAAGCTATGTCTGCATCTGCACCAATTTCAACCAAACACAATAACGTCATACTAGTTTCAATTTGATACGTTGTGCAAAATTTCGTGTCAATCGGACAAACTTTAGGAGTTTTGTGCACCATTTTCCTACAATCGGGTGGAAATATATATGGGAGCTATATGTAAATCTGAACCGATTTTACGAAACTTATCAAACATCATTCTAGACTCAATTCATTATGCTATGGAAAATTTCGTGCAAATCGAAAGAAATATAGAGGCTTGGTACACCATTTACATGAAATCGGACGAACACGTTTATAGAACCTATATGTACTTATGAAGCGATTTTTAGAAACTTAGCACATATCATTCCAAACTTAATTTAGTACTCAGTGCCGAATTTCGTGCAATTCGTGCACCATTTACATAAAATCGGACGAAAAAATATATGGGAACTATATCTAAATCTGAACCGATTTTCTCGAAACTTCAAACACATCATTGTAGACATGATTCAGTACGCTATGCCAAATTCAGTGCTAATTAAAAGACATATAGGGACTTTGGTGCACAACTTACATTAAATCGGACGAAAAAATATGTGGGAGCTATATCTAAATCTGAACCGATTTTCACCAATTTTAATAGGATTTATCCCAAATCGGATTATAATTGCAACCTGTACGTTGTTTACAATTTAGCATCAACAGACGGATATGCATAAATCGACTCAGAAAGTGATTCTATGCATATGTACAAAACTTAATACCATGTACCATAATGGCTCGCGGACAGATATTGGTAATTTTTAGTAGAAAGAAAGAATTTTTGTAATCCCATCAGTGATCTGAACTTTAAAAATATGTAAAATCAGGCAGGACGTTTCTGCAAGAATCCGCTCGATGCATTATTATGCCAATGAAGAGAAACTTAGTCTGAAAAGAAAATGGGCAGGTTTCTTCAACGTAAATAAAGTTGAAAATGTTATGGAGGAAATCTTTTACACATCGAGATCCCAGGACGCAAACTAGCAGCCACATTGGTGGGGAAAACACTTAGGACCATGAATATGCCTCAAATGTGATGGGGTTTTTATATGAGGTGGTTTGTTAAATAGAAAAGAAGTAAATCGGACGGGGCCGACTATATGATACCCTTCATCACTTTGGGTATATTCAACTGATAAATCCTAACAGATGTCGCCTTTTTGAAACATGTCATTCTGCAACCTATACTAAATTTTCATATGGTCATTACAATGGTACAAGATTATGTAAATCAATTTAAAGAAAAATCAATCGGACACCCGTTAATTATTTGGATAAATATCTGTGTTATATTAACTTCAGTACGTTGCGAAAAATTTTGTAGGAAACGGCTTAACTTTGGGTCTTTGTGCACCTTTTATTTAAAATCGGATGAAACTATATCTAGGAGCTATATATAAATCTGAACAGATTTCAACAAAACTTGCCACACGTTATGTTATAGTATCTTCAGTACGTTGTGCAAAATTTTGTGTCCATTTTGTGTAAAATCTAAATCTGAACCGATTTCAACGAGACTTCCCAAAGATAAATTTATATTAACTACAATTCATTATACAAAATTGTGTCGCAATCGGACAAACTTTGGGTCTTTAGTTCACTTATGTAAATTGTGAACTAAAGACCCAACTAAAGACCCCGGAAGAAAAAAAAAATATATAAAGGAGCTACATTAAATCCGTTGAAAATGTATATGGGAGCTATATCTATATATTAACCGATTGTCACGAAACTTAACACACATCATTCTAGACTTTATTCAGTACGTTATGCCAAATTTCGTGCAAATCGAAACATATATAGGGACTTTGGTACAACATTTACCTTGAATCAGACGAAAATATATATGGGAGATATATCCAAATCTGAACCGATTTTCAAGAAACTTGACATACATTATTCTAGACCTAATTCATAACGCTGTGCCAAATTTCATGCAAATCGAAAGATATATAGGGACAGTTTGCATTAAATCGGAGAAATATATACATGGAAGCAATATCTAAATCTGATCCGATTTTTTCCAATTTCAATAGGGTTCGTCCTTGTGCCGAATAAGTGACATATGCCAAATTTCATTGAATTCGGATCATAAATGCGACCTGTACTTTATTTACAATTTAACATGGACAGACAGACGGACGGACGGACCTGCATAAATCGGCTTAGAAAGTGATTCTATGCATATTCTCAAAAGGAGGTGTCTGTCTCGTTTCCTTTTGCTGTTACAATCATATGCACAAAGACATAACAGTGTGGTGAAGGGTATAATGACAATTACAATTTTTCTGCAAAGAACCCAAAAAGTTGAAAATTCTGTGGGAGGAAATCGTTACTTCAAATTACAGCTACTTTGGTTGGAAAATTAACTCACAAAATACCTAAAATGGAGTGAGACTTTTATATGTGAAGTTATGTTACATAGAACATGGCAATTGAATTTTTTCTGCAAAAAAACCTTTGTTATGAGGAACTTATATGAAAGGTTTACCAAGTTCAGCTAAAATCTTCAAAATTCCGAAAATATAGACCGAATTTTATTTTGTCTCCTTCAAATATATCCAGTTGTTAAAAACGGATCCACACATTTAATATACTTCATATTATTGTGGCGTCCATAATGAGGTTCTCCCTTTCCACTCCACTTTATGATATATATTTTTTTTATTCAATATTTATTCGATTATATTTCAAATACCCACAAAGTATGCTGGGTAATTTATTCAGTGTTAGATATGTTTGTATGTTTGTGCATTTATATGTAGATACCCAACACCTCCAGCAGCTTAAATAATTCCAAACAACGAGTCGTAGCCAATATTGTGTACCATTTTTATTTCAATTTGATTTTTTTCTCCAACAATCGATTGTGACTTATTGATATTTGACGTTTTTGTTTTTTTTTGTACATTGATTGTGTCGTATGTGAACAGAGTTTATAGAACAAAACGACAGAAAAAAAATGACTTCAATATTCTCTTAATGAGCAAGAATACGATACAATATTTTTTGTGCGGAGATTTGGAATTTCCATAGTGATCTAATTTGTCACAAAAATATCATTCACATTGAATTTTATTGTAAATTTGGTTTTTTGATTAATTGCCAGAGTGAGGTGATTTAATTTAACACCTATTTATGGTCACAGCAAATTGATTCGGTAGCAAATATAAGACTAGAACTGTATGGGTTTTTTTATGATATGTAGCACCTTTTTTAACAAAATATTACCCTTCTGACTATTATCATATTATACATAGTGTTCATGGAATATTCCATACTTTACAGTATTGAGGCAATTTTCCAATGCATGTAATTAGAATTTTTAATTTATTAAAGGATAAAAAACAAAATACTTAATAAAAGTAAAATTTTTATCAATGTTTAACCTTAATTTTTTATATTTTCAGGTAAATATCCAAGCTTAGTTATTTGTTAAAGTAAGTACAATAACTTAAAATATATAAAAATTAATTCTAGTGAGATCATTAGTATATATAGATTTACATATTTATGATTAGTTTTCCCCAAAATGTGGAAAGGATCAAAATCGGTAATGAAAGGACGGGGCCGACTATATGATACCATACACCACTTTGGCTATATTCAACAGATGAATCCTAACAGACGTCGCATTTTTAAAGGACCAGTAAAATGAATTTGGATCCATAAACATGTCATTCTGAAACCGACACTAAATTTTTCATTTGGTCAAATATAGAAGCTATATTTAAATCTGAACCGATTTTCACGAAACTTAACACACATCGTTCTAGACCTAATTCAGTACATGGTAGCTATATCTAAATCTGGACCGATTTTCAGGAGACATTTACATTCATCATTCTAAACCTAATTCATTACGCTATGCCAAATTTCGTGCAAACCTAAATATATATATAGACATTGGTGCACCATTTACATTAAATCGGTCGAAAATATATATGGGAGCTATATCTAAATCTGGACCGATTTCCAGGAAACTTAACACACATCATTCTAGACCTTATCCATTTTGCTATGACAAAGTTCGGGAAAATCAAAAGATATATAGGGACTTAGGTACACCATTTACCTTAAATCGGTCGAAAATATATATGGGAGCTATATCTAAATCTGGACCGATTTCCAGGAAACTTAACACACATCATTCTAGACCTTATCCATTTTGCTATGACAAAGTTCGGGAAAATCAAAAGATATATAGGGACTTAGGTACACCATTTACCTTAAATCGGACGAAGATATATGGGAGCTATATATTAATCTGCGCCGATTTTCAGGAAACTTAACACACATCATTCTAGACCTAATTCATTACGCTGTGCCAATTTTCGTGCAAATCGGAAGATATATCGGGACTTTGGTACACCATTTACTTTAAATCGGTCGAAAATATATATGGGAGCTATATCTAAATCTAAACCGATTTTCACGAAACTTAGCACACATCATTCTAGACCTTATTCATTACGCTGTGTCATGTTTCGTGCAAATCGAAAGATATATAGGGACTTTGGTACACCATTTACCTTAAATCGGACGAAAATATATATGGGAGCTATATCTAAATCTGAACCGATTTTTTCCAATTTCAATAGGGTTCGTCCTTGTGACCTGTGCCAAATTTCATCCAAATCGGATCATAAATGCAACCTGAACTTTGTTAACAAAAATACATGGAGGGGCGGACAGACGGACATGCATAAATCGACTCAGAAAGTGATTCTATGCATATCCTCAAAAGGAACCATGGGTCAATCTCGATTATTTTTGCATGTTACAAACATATGCACAAAGACATAATACCCTGTACCACAGAGTGGTGAAGGGTATAACAAGATGTCCCATAAATGAGGGCTACTCGGAAACATGAGCTAATATTCATAATTTGTGGAATATTTTCTACTCAATGAGAATTTGAGAGTACCATTACAAAAAGGCTACTCAGAAGTTTGATCCAATATTGATAATTTTCGATAAGGAGATTTTCTACTAAATGAGAATCCAAAATATAAAATTACTGCGAATTTGGTCAAAACACGGCTCCAAACTCCCCAAAATACCGAATTCGGGTTATAACGTTTTAAGGGAGCTCCCCTAGAAAGTAAAAGAATATTAAACATGCTCAGTAGACATTTTATATTGGTAGGTACCATATGGTGCCAACCTACAAAGTGGACCAATATTGATCATTTTTAGTAAGAACATTTTCAGTGAGATCCCAAAATACCAAATTACACCCGATTGGATTGAAGGGAGAGTATAAAATTGTCAATACTTGTATATTCCAAAAAGTAAAATTTTCTGAATATAACTGGTCGTATAAATCGTTGGAAGTAGACCTTATACTTCACGTGATTCTCCAAAGAAAAGGTTTAAATCACAAGATTTCGATGACCAATTGTGATCTACACTCCCATAAAAGAGAGTTTGTTTCCATGCCAGATGAGGCCGTCCACATCCGACCTATTCATGTATCATTTGTCAATAGCACAATCCATTCGCCGTAACTAATGATTTAACTCCATTTGCAACCAGTGAGCGGAGTAGTATGGTCGAATGTTTCTGAGGATCTATATTCCGAGCCTGGGAAATATTTTCCGATATTTGCACTCTCTTGACCGATTAGAGGTCAGCAGTTCCTCTGAGGCATATTATGTTTTTCCGGCGTAAAAAAATTCCTACACAATATCAGTATATGTATACCCAATTAAATATTTACGAATAACTCCCCCCTCCGAGTACAGACAGTCATAGTATTGGTATCTGTTTAAAGGCCAATCACTCCTCTTGGATAAACTGTCAATTACTCCGGTCTATGTTTCAGAAGTGTTTGGGTCATAATTGTGGACTCTAGAGCGACCAGAATAAACAGACAAAAGTGAAGTTGTTGGTGCATTTAATACCTTAAATATTAACGGATCATTACCAAAAGCATTAGCCAGATCCCATCCTACATGCAAAACTTCGTATCGATTGGTTCATATGGTGTTTACAAATTATAATGGACATACGGACAGACACACATGTCTAGATCGACTCAGCTAGTCGATATATACGTTACACTAAAAGGTTGGCCCAGGACCAATATTTCGCGGCGTTACAAGCTCATGGTGCCACACAAAGCTATAATACCCTGACATCGTAGATGTGTAGGGTATACAAATGTAGGATTCAATATTTAATTCGGAAACTTTTCAACTCAATCCGGACATAAGCCTTTAGACGCATGTATTTATTTATTTTATGATATAACGATATTATTGTAACGGTAGTACATGTCGGCTTTATTCTTCGAATGAGATGAAATTTGGTTCATTTTTATGCCCCTCACCACACTATGGTACATGCAATAAGAAAAGCAATAGACCTATGGTACCTCTTTAGAATACGATCGAATCCCTTTCTGATACGATTTATACATGTCCGTCCGTCTGATCATGTTAAATTTGAACAAAATACAGGTCGCATTCATGATCTCAATGAGATTAAAATTGGCACAGCTCACGTATTTGGCCCACGGATGAACCCTATTAAAATTGGTGAAAATAAGTTTAGATTTAGATATAGCTCCCATATGTATTACCGTCAGATTTTAAGTAAATGGTGCACCTAAGACCCAAAATCTGGCGGATTCGTACAACATTTTGCAGAACGTTCTGATAATAGCATAGCCAAACGTGTGTCAAGGTTTTTGAAATCAGTTTATCGAACTCCTTATATTTGAACGATTGTCACTAATTTTCCACAACAAACTTTGGTGCAGATGCGGACAATGTCCCCATATATATGTATTCGGCCGACTTCATCTTAATTGTTTACCAAAATAATCAACGGATGTTCGAGTGAGTCTACATTTTTTGTGCTGTGCTTCAGCATACCGAATAACGTGTGCCAAGTTTACTTGAACGATCCAGGGTTCATTATAGTCAGTGTTGCCAATTTAGCACTTTTAGTGCTAGATTTAGCACTTTTGAAACTCGTTTAGCACCAAAAAAATTGATCTAGCACCTAGCACATTTTTTAGCATTTTTTATTTATTTATTTATTTATTTTTTTTAATTAGTTACAATTTAGGGTTTTATTTCGATTTCACATTGACACAAAATGTCCCTATGTTTCACGCTATGATTTTAATGTTCAATGTAAAAAAAGTGCCAGTACATTTGTAAATATGTATTAATGTTCGGACGGTCAGAACTGTTTGTACCCTGTATTAAATTTTCTCATTAAATTTTTCTCAAAAAATGTTCGGGTACTTCATACGCTTACTATAGCATCGCCTGCTATTAGGTTGTTTATTAGGTAAAATGAAAAACCAAATTAAGAGCGAAGTAAAATCCTGGACCTAAATCGGAAAGGAGAAATGAGTTCTTTATTCATCGGGAATCCCGAATACCAAATTTTAGCCATTTCAGAGTACCAAAAATGGGTCGCTTCCCACTTTATAATGGGGTTATGTCAAAAGATGGACCTACACTTCGTCGGGAAAAGGTTCAAATCCTTAAAGGACACAAATAGGATAGAATCTTCAAACGGGGGATATGTCCAAACATAGACCTATGTAGACATTGTCCGCATAAATATATCCTACCCTTCGAGAACACAGATAATGCGTCTAAAACCTTCCACATAAAGATGGTAGAGCAGTACTTCAATATGAGTACATGTGCCTTGACAATTTCTGCATATATGCCATTCTCCGAAACTCCACAAAAAATAAAAGTTTCAAATTATAGTCAATTTGATGAAAAACTTGCTCGACGACTCCAAAATGCCTTTCTCTAGGGACTACCTCGAAAAATAGATCCACATTGATAATTTTTGGTATGGACATTTTTAAGAAAGCAACATATCATATTTAGGGGAACCCCCATTCTCGGTTTAAAAAAATATATATTTTGTATTTTGATTTAATTCGAATCTACAAGAATGTCCCTATGAAATTTCCAGTGAAAATCTCAACACCTCTTGAAGATATAGCCGATTTATTGTGTTAGCATTAAGTGACGGCAAGAGGGCTTCTCAAACTTTAAACGCATTTTACACCAAACAGCGTTTTTGCGAATGGCGGGCACGATAACTCAAAAACTAATAATTCGATCGATTCCAAATTTTGGGAAGTTTCTCTGTGAGTGTATAGCTATCGTATGAACTAGGATAAATCCAATCGGTCAAGATCTTCCTTAACGTGGTTTGTGGTAAAAAATAGGCGATTTTTCAAAAATATTTTTTTAAAGGTTCGTCAATTTGTTGATTTTTGAGCAAAGCCAATAATCCTAGTTCATACGACAACAACATCAAAACAATAACAAAAAAATTGTAAATCATTTTTCTTTTTCTTTAAATCTTCAAACATATATCCGGCCCATTGAAAACCTTGAAAATTTAAAATCGGGAATGGGGGTGGGGATGTTCCCTTAAAGTCAATTCTTCTAATTTCTCTTATACAATTTTTAGCACTTTTATTTGGCACTTTTTAAAATTTTTTTAGCACTTTCTAGCACTTTTTTAAACAAAATCTAGCATTTTTTATCAACAAAGTTTTGGCAACACTGATTATAGTCAACATTAAAATAGAGCTCTCAAATGATTAACTTATGATACTATTAATATATTTTACATCGTTTATGATATCAGTCAACAGTCATATTATCCAATTAGAAATATTTTTATTATTAATAGTTTGTTCTATATTAAGAGATTAATACCACTTTGATTAATTACTTCAACTTCCCGCCAAATTATCAAACTCAATAACATTTCTTCGAAAATTACTGACAAGTTTTGTGTAGTTTTCAAATTCCAAACATTAATAAAATACAAAAAAAAAAAACATTTTTTTGTGGGAAATCCGATGACTTGTTGAATGAAACTATTTTCTTAGTGCCTCAATTCTATTTATAGCAAGAAAGTAACAGCTTCCATGCACTTACTACGTATGTACGTACCGTAGACAGAGAGTGTTTGTTTTTAAAAATAAAAACGAAACATATCGTACGTGTGTAGGAAAAAACCCTTAAGTTTGTAGTTTACGACGACTGGCGGGTATATCAGCAGGAGAGGTGCCTCCACCACCACCACCCTTATAGTATTTACTAGCCATCTTGTCATGAATATATGCAGGCAATGTATGTTTGTATGTGTATTATAAATTAACAACAACAAAATCACTTGAATAAAAACCCATAAAAATCATTTAAAAACCAGTTTGCAAAAATCTACTCCATCAGACTGACAAACCCACCGCCATCAACTTTTAAGAACACAATAAAAAGCTTTCATAATTTAGCGCTAAGGAGAATGGGGGGATTGGTGCAAATACAATCATATTGTGAGGTAATAAATTTTATTTGATGTCAGAATGTTTGTTGATCTTTCATTTACAATCTTTTAAAAATAGTAGAGAACGAATGAAAAAAATAAAAATACAATAGTCATTAAACATTTTGGTATTACCAGCTATCACACAGGTATTTTACAGAATGAATAAAAAATACAATTCAATTATTATTCGTATATCAGGTATAAACATCTGTTCGGCGAGGCAAACAAAAAAAAATATCGTGAAAATTTAAAATTGTGTACTGAATAGTCTAATACATACATACATAGGGAACACATGTGGTAATTCTTTGTGATTCGAATTAAAGTGCAGTATGTGCGGGAAAATAAATGTCTATGTATTTGAAAGATATATTGCCTCTTATTTTGGTTTTAAGGAAAACCAGATAGACCCAGGATTACTTTCGAGAATATGCATAGAATCGCTTCCATTGTCGATTTATGCATGTCCGTCTATATATGTATTCCTGTGAACGCATTTATTATCCGAATTTGATGAAAATTGGCTTAGGTCACTTATTTGTATCAAGTACCCTATTGAAATTGGAGATAATCAGTTCAGATTTAGATAAAGCTCCAATATATATGTTTGTCCGATTTTATAAAATGTAAATGTACCACCAAAGTCTCAAGGTTTGGTGAAACGAAGAACCAATTTTTTCCGATTCACAAAAAATTTTGCACAAAGTACCGAAATTGCTCTAAAACGTTGTATGATAAGTTTAGTGGAAATCGGTTTAGATTTAGATATAGCTCCCGTATATATTTTAGATCGATTTGATTTAAATTATTGTTTTGCACAACATTCCAAATTAAGCCTGGAATGACGTGTATTGGGTTCAGTTTTCAGTTTTTTTTTCGCCCGATTCAGATGGCATTTTGGAGATAATTGTTACAGTGCGCTGTGCTTCTAAATACCGAATTGCGTGTATTAAATTTAAATTAGTCCAAATTTACATATTTTTTTCCAATCAAAACTGACATATATCAAGAATTTTAATTTTTGAGTTTATGATGTAAAATTATTCACTATATCAGACTTCTGTAAGAACTTCGTATGAGTATCTCTTACACACCTGAATTGAGCAACTAAAGAATTTAAATTAAATCGATTGATTTAATTTATTTATTTATTGACTTTGTGAAGTTGCACTTATCGATGCAGACCGCATATTTAAATTCGGCCGATTTCATGTCGTTAATAACATTCTACGTCAGTTACAATACTAATATTTGGAGCATCCTGAAGTGGCGAGGGGTATAATATAGTCAACTCCGTCCGGCTTTTGTCGTTTCCTTGCTGGCACCGTAAACTTCAATTACATTACATCCTTTTTGACAGAGTTGGCCAAAGTCGACTATATTATAGCCCGAACGAAGAAGAACCGTTAATGTCCGGTCAAAAGAACGTTAACTTTTTCATCAAAAAATATTGTTAGTGAGGTTACAGGATATTCCGCCACCTTCCGTACATTGTGCTCATCCTGGGGGGAGAACTGACGATGTCTCTTGATACTTAGCGCTGGACATCTATGATCAATGTTTCAGCTCTTCCTCATGCTTGTGCAATCGATTGATGTTCCATTTGTGTAGTGGCCTGTTATGATCAATACTGTGAGTTTGATCTTCACATCGATTTTGCAATTCTGCATATGCTGTCGGCTCTCTCGCAGTAGATCTTAATGTTATAGCCGATACATCGTCATACAGGTTCCTTCAATCTGTAGATCGGAAGATTATGCCACCCCCCAACAAGCTCATCAGCTACTCCATTCTCATTTATTTCACTATATCTTGGAACCCAACAAGGATCAGAGACCCGATGATAGTCATCAGAACAACTATAAAGTCAAGAACCGATTTTAATTTCATATTTCACGACTTGATAGCTTAAGGGGCGGTCTGGCTATAAATATTCACCGGCGCCAGTTTGAATTAAGTTATTTAAATAATTCAGTCGCTCTTGTTCTTGTTAAAATTTCTGCCGAAAAAACGCTGCAAATCTATTGATCAACTAGTCAGAGTTAGAGAGCCACTTGTCGTCGATTCCTTGTTCGAAATAACTTTGTTTAGGTAATCGGAGTCGTTGTGGAGATATGTGTAATCAATGACATGGTTATGGCTATCAATCAAGTTACGATGCTATGTTCGCCACGTTCCTGTTCCTTTAAGTCTCAGAGCATACCTGTTGCCTGCAACCTAACCTAAAGGTTCAGTGGCAGCAGATTGAGTATTATGTTGGAGGCAACTTGAGGCATTCTTCTGAGGGCCTATCGCTGCACACTGCTTTATTTGGCCAATAGTTTTTGTTGCAAATCCATAAGTTATTATATACGATTTTCGGATTTTCCCCAACTCTTTCCTATGAAGTTTTTGCGTTAGTAAAATGATATTAGACCTCTCTTAGTGCGCACCTTTTCCAAATTTGTTTTTGATCAAGGATTGTAACGAGGCATTCGCCTTCTAATCAGATGTCCAATGTCACTTCATTCAAGGTGAGCAGGCCGAACCTTGGGGGTTAACCTCAAAAACATTTGCTGGGGCCATTTGGAAAGAGTTAAGAAATCACCCGAATATTGTCGGCAAATATTTTGACTGGACTATACCCTTTATTTTAATGTGATAAAAGTTTACAGGGATTTCATTTATAACCAAAATTCACAATAGAGGAGATATGTACCCTGTTGTTTCCCTCTGTTAACAGATTTCCGCGCGGAACTCTCTCCAATATACGAATTGATAGTTCTACCATCTAGCATTCTACAATCCTCAATTATATTGAGTTGTTACACCCTACACAACTATGTTCTCAGGTTATTATAGCTTTGTACAGCCCCAAGAGTTTGAAACGCAGCGAAATATTGGACCTAGTCCGTCCTTTAAGTATACCGATCATATCTCGACTAACTTAGTCGAACTATACATGTGTGTCCGTCCGTCCGTCTGTTCATAATCATTTGTATACACGATACAGCCCACAGTTATGGACCAACCTTCACGAAATTTTGCATATAGGTCAGGTTCTGGCCAAAGAAGGCCCCTATTGCTTTTGGAAATGATCCTTTAATCTTTAGGGGATGAAATGGTCACAATTATGACCCAACCATCGCGAAATTTTACATGAATAATGGGATCTGGCCAAAGAATAAGCATTACTGTTTTGATGAAGATCGGTCAGTATTTAGCGGACCTGACGGGCATAATACCCAGAAAGGGTTAAAATGACAATTGCTATTTTTTCTAAACTATGTCCCTTTATATGATTTTATATACAAAATTTTAGATTTTTATTCCGACAATTTTTTTTAACACTGAAAGGGTTAAATTGATACCAATTATATTGTTGTATGTACTCTGTTGTGGGAGTTATAGTTTAGTATTACTATTACCTTAAAAGAGGGCGTAAATGTAGCGCTGATGGTTATGTTCAAGGACGACGTCTATAGTTTTCGGTGAAGTCATGATATTTAGGGCTTGCAATGAATCGAAATTTTTTTGTCAGATTTTCTAGTCACACTAGAGACCATTGTTATATGCAGAACGTTAAATATTTTACACGTTAGAGGGGATCTGACCAAGTACTTAGAACGACCAAAAAGTTTATTTTATGGCGTAAATATTCACCTAGGGAAAACAAGATTTGGAAAATATGGCAGGGTTAGAAAGTGGAGTTGGTCTATAATCGGTCAAGAGGGTGCAAATATCGCGAAATGTTGCCAGACTCAGCATATAATATTATATTCTCGTGGTAATTGTGTAGGGTATCATATGATCGGTCCGTCCTACTATACTGCTCCGCTCATTGGTTTTTGTTATCGTTTAGGGTATATAAAGTTCAACATAATCTTTATGCGTCTTAGTTTGTTTTCCCTAATAAGGGGATTTTCACAAATTATCTCCAGTCCCTCACAATGACCTAGAAATTAAAAAATACAATTGTGTTGGTATAGATAAATATGTCTTTAACCTAATGACTTACATTTTTTCCCCTAACTGTAATTATTGAATTAAAAATTCAATTATTTATAAATAGCAAACGATTAAATGTATTACAGATCAAATTAGTTGAAGGGTTTTTTTCTAGCAAGCTTAATCAACTCAACCTGTCTGGGATTTTTAACTATTGTTAAAAATTCACGTTTGATTTGTAACGTCACTTCTACAACTGGTGAAGTTGTTGCTATTCTAAAGTACAACAACAGCAAACGAGAGACAGTAACCTTTTTTTCAGCATCCATAACGTCATCAATCGGGGTTTTTGTTTTGCTAGCTTGATTGTATACACATTGTTGCTGTTGTTGTTGCTTTATTATTATATTGGTTTTTTCTGTTTCTATTTTGCAATTTTTATTAGGGTTTTTTCCTTCACAATGCAAAGTTCTAACAACAAAAGCCCGAGTTCAAGAGGCCGGTCGGGCAGGCAGGCAGACAGGCGAAGAACCAGCTGAGTGGCAAGTTGGTTAGTTCTTGATTGGCGCTAGCTGTAAAACCCAAAGTTAGAAGCTAGTAAAAGCTTGATAAATGTTAGCCTTCATATTTATTAGTTTAGTTTGTTTTTGCCGGTTAAACGTGTAACATAACGAAACAGTTTTGTTTTATTAATTTGAAAAAAATATAACGAAAATGTAAAAAAATATATTTTTTGTGATTATAACGAGAATAACAATTGATTGTGATACAACAAAAAATAAAATAATAATTACCACGTAATTTTAATAGTCTAATTAATAACAAAGGTGACATATATTTATAATCACTAATATAGAAACAAATTAATTTAGTAGTAAATGTAGTGAAATAATTTTGTTTTGGAAATTGTTTTCGGGGTTATGGTTTCTATATTGAACAAAAGGTCAATGATTTATAAAGCTTTGAAGTGGCGCTTTGTTATTTTTTTTTTTTTTATTTCTGAAAACTCGAATTGACTAACGTCACTTCAGTTTTTTTGGTAAGTAGTGAATATTTTTTGGTTTTTAGTTTCAATTGGTATAACAATGAGTTGCAAAACTAAATGTGTTAAAAAAATCAAGTGTTAATAGATAAATAAATTAATCAAATTAATAAATAACAAACAACGAAAAAAACTGGATTAAGTTCGACGCTTACAAAAATTTAACCGTTGTCTTTGAAGTCGATATTATTACTGAATAAATTCTGTTGTCCCCAAATTTCATATACATATAATATTAAAAAATATATGCTTTAATTAACAACATAAATTAAGTCATTTTGTAGCTGTGATATTGAAAGTGGCGCCCAATTATCCCAAAATATCCCAAAATCATTCAAACTTAATTTTTAGCATAGTATTCATTATACCCTTCTCCATATGTTTGTAACCGGCAAAAGTAAACTATATGGTTCCTCTTGAGAATATGCATAAAATCACTTTCTGATTCAATTTATGCATGTCTTCAGTCCATGTTACATTATAAACAAAGTATATGTCGCATTTATGATCTGAATTGCATAAAATTTGGCAAAGGTCACTAATTTGGTCTAAGGACAAACCCTATTGAAATTTGAGAAAATCGTTTCAGGTTTAGATATAGCTCCCATATATATTTTCGTCCGATTTTTTGAAAATGATGCACCAATCTCCCAATATTTGTTCGATTGGGGCAAAATTTGGCACAGAGTACTAAATTAAGTCCAGACTGATCAATGCGAAGTTTTGTTGAAATCGGTTCACTTTTATATATAGGTCCCATATATAATTCCGTCCTATTTTAGTGAATGATATTTTTCCGATTGACACACAATTTTGCACAGCGTACTGAATTAGGTCTGGGTTGATATATGCAAATTTTCGTTGAAATCGGATCAGATATATAGCTTCGTCCGATTTAATGTGAGCGATGCACCAAACTCGCAATATTTGTCCGATTGAGACAACATATTGCACAGCTTACTGAATTATATCCAGACTGCTGTATGCGAAGTTTTGTTAAAATCGATTCAGATTTAGATATAGCTTCTATATATAACTTCGTCCGATTTTACGTGAATGATGCCCCAAACTCCCAATATTTGTCCGATTGGGACAAAATATTGCAATTGAGGCAAGAATGATGTGTCTTCAGGGTTCTTGAAATCACTCCAGATTTAGATATATGTTTTATATATATTTTCGTCAAATTTTATTTAAATTGTGCACCGGAGAGCTCATGTTTGTTCAATTTGCATGAAATTTGGCAGAGGGTATTAAATTGAGTTTAGTATTAAAGTTGGAAAAACCAAAAGGTGTATGCAACGGTTGCTCAATTAGATCCATGTGTTAATATATATAGCTCCCATACATAATTTTGCTCAATTTTATACAAATGGTACACCACAGAATCCGAGTATGCCCTTTTGGCATGCAATTTTTCATTGATTTCAGAACGATCTGTGTATTGAGTTTGTTTAATTGGTTCAAAGGTCTATGTATATCGCATATTTAAGATTCTATGTCTGTTCTTTTACATGATATTGCATATATAAACATCTCTTGTATGTACCCAAAGTGATGAAGGGTATCATATAGTCGGTCCCGTCCGACTTTTGATCTTTTCTTACTGCTTTATATTTTGTTGTCATCCATGACAGATACGAAGAATAATCAACAAAGAATCGTTCAGATACCCTCCAACATACTTACAACCCCACGTGGAACTATACGACAGCGAATGAGTTTAGGAACTGTGTCTAAAACCTCCGAAGTAATGGATGGGAATATAAAACATATAACTGAAATAAAAACAAAATAAACTGTTCACATTTCTTTGCCATTGATCTATAAAATCTTTTCATTTTTCCAAACTTCTTTAATTTCTAACCTCTGTATGTTCCATTCAATCTATCAATACCAATATTCAATTAATTTTATTGTCGTCATTTGGCACCACCAAACTCCAAACGTGTTAATTAACATATTCATTAAGATCAACGACCTGTCAGACAAAATAACAAAATCCATTCGTCATTCCCCAGTGCTCTAGGAGACAACTAATAATAATATACTCTATATATGTGCTCACATTTCAAATGTTTTGAGTCTCAACAAAAATATACATTTATATTATTGATAATAACAAATTTCATCTCAATTTTTCTATTTTCTTATCATTACAGATGCCGCAGACAGGCTGTTTAGTAGTACAAAATTCCCCATCCACTGCATCAGTGACAATCCAAAGTAATTTTAATTTTAAATTCGAACAACAACAACAGCAGCATTTCTCTGCTACGACTAGCAACAACAACAGCACAGCGACAACAACAACCACTACGAACGATCCCTATGCTACATATACTGATAATTTTGATCTATCGCTACTACCTCAAGATTGCTGTACCGACACAGCTACAAACACAACAAAAGTCGAACAACACTCGCCATCACATAGTATACCGGCAGTAAGCAATGCTCATTCATCGACAAATCACATAGATAATATACCGACGACAGTTTTTAATTTCGACAAAACACCGACGGATCACAAGAACGCACAATTGTTGACCGTACCCGATATTAAGGTGGAACAGACGTGGTCTTCATGCCCCTCCCTGAATACCATAAAACAAGAACAAATCTATCAGAGTTATTTTCCTGTAAATAATCAGCAACAACAACACCACCAACATCAGCAGCAACAACAACACCACCAACAACTTATTGCTCCACCACCAGCATATCCCGCGCATATCTATCCATCGCCACAATCTAGCCCCGCTCAATCCGAATACGCTTTTCCCCAAACACAATTTGCCGGTTGTTATGAATCTTTAGGATCATCGCACAACTCTCTGTATGGCACAGCCTGCTCGCCGTGTCCCTCGATTAAGCAAGAACAATTGCACATTTTGCCACCCTCCCCGCCAGAATCCAGCTGTGATACACCCACACCACATTCGGCTAGCAGTAGTGCCAGCAGCAGTGTTGGTTTCGATTTCAAATCAGAACCTTTCGATTCGGATGTTGAAACGTTACAAGATTTGAAAAATCCCCGCCTCCCTAACACAGACACAGTGCCATCCAACAACAACAGTGGGCAAGTGCCGTCAGCCCAAAGGCTATTCCAATGTCCGGCAGACCACCAAGTATTACGTGAATATTTGGAGGATACAACGTTCCAGAAGAAACACAATCTGAAACCGTTGGCTCTGGATTCGTTTATTGGTGGTCTGGACGAGGTTCGTGATAATATCGAACCGGTTATATCGCTGGCATTGGAACATGCTAAACGTGAGGCTGATGCTACTTGTGCTAAATTGCAAATATCGCAAGGTGAGTTGAAAAAATGATCAATTTTAGTCTTCTTTTATGAATAGTCCCCATAAAACGCTCCATCCATTATTTATTTTGGAATATCATTTGATCATTTCCCGCCAGAATCTGCTAGTTTTTACTAAAGGAAACTTTGTTATCGTAGTAAAAATTAGTAGATTATTGTGGGAACAGACCAATTAAGGGTTTTGGACACGTTTCCAACTGAATTATCAGTATCAGTATACGTTTAAGAATATCTCCCACTTATCGGATCCAACCCATTTTCGGTGTTTTGAAGGCGTAAGCTACTGTAATATACAGAAAATTATAAATATAGTCATTATTTTCCAATAATTAACCATGTTCGGACCAAAAGTTTCCGTCCCATTTCAAGCATTTGAAGAATTTTAGTCATATTTTTTCACCGAACGGGTTTTGCATGTTTTGACATGGCTCTTTGGTGCACCTTTTACATAAAATCTGACGAAACTGTATATAGGAACTATATCTGAACCGATTTCAACAGAACTTGTCACACGTTATATCATAATATCTTCAAAAAGTTGTGCAAAATTTTGTGCAAATCGGACCCACCTGGAAATTCGGTACAGCTTCATTTTAGTCCTTATTCAGTACCGTATGCCAAATTTCTTACAAATCGAAAGATATATAGGGACTTTGGTACACCATTTATTTTAAATCGGATGAAAATATATAAGGGAGCAATATATAAATCTGAACCGATTTTCAGGAAACTTAACACACATCATTCTAGACCCAATTCGTTACGCTGTGTCAAATTTTCACGAAACCTAACACACATCATTGTAGACTTCATTCAGTACGCTGTACCAAATTTCGTGGAAATCGAATGATATATAGAGACTTTGGTACATGGGAGCTATATATAAACCTGAACCGATTTTCCCCGATTTCAATAGGGTTCGGCCTTGGGCCAAATAAATGAGCTGTGTCAAATTTCGTCCAATTCGGATCATAAATGCGACCTGTACTTTGTTTACAATTTAACATGGACAGACAGACGGACATGCATAAATCGACTTAGAATGTGATTCTATGCATATTCTCAAAAGGAACCATGGGTCTATCTCGTTTCCTTTTGCCTGTTACAAACATATGCACAAAGACAATATGTGATGTTCCGCATATAATTATGGCCTCTAGAGCGTCTAGAAAATCGGACAAAAATAAAGTTTTCGGTTCATTGCACCCCCTAAATATCATCTCAACATATCCGAAAATTATGTGCGTCGTCCTTGACCATAACCAGAACTTCATGTACAATTTTCAGCGCGACATTTCCACCCTCTAATGGGTAATAGTAATACTAAACAATATGACAATACATAGACATCTTCAAATATTTACCCACAACCGAGAACATACAATGAACTGCCGGATGGACGGACGGACGGACACATGTCTAGATCGACTAAGCTAGTCGGGATATGACGATGGGTAAACTTAAAGGTGGTTCTAGGACCAATATTTCGCATCGTTACAAACTATTTGTGCTGCCCAAAGCTACACTGACAACATAGTTGTATAGGGTATAAAATCACTATATTTGCATATTTTGACTTAGCACCCACATAAAAATCCCGGTTATTTTCGATTTTTTGAAAGTTTTAGCTGTATTGTCCGAAAGTGCAAAAACATATTCCGAAAGAGGCTTTAAACAATGTTTCAATTTGGGTCCATCATTTGGGATGACCCCTATATAAAGTAGGAACGAACTGGGTCGGGATTTTCAAAGTTTTGGACCCAAAACATTTACATGCCTCTAATACAACGGCCTCCTAATCTTAGAGATCTTTTGTATTTTAATTTCCCAAATAAACACCTTTCTGTGTACCATTTACAAAGGTTTCACATAAAATTACCAACCTTTTGGAGGATATAATAAAAAGTTCGTTCCAGTTCTTCAATTAAACCCATAATATAGGAAATTGATACAGCTATAGGGCTAAATTGACAATGTGGACCCATTATAGATCTTGACATGATTACCTACACCTGATTAAAGAAATTCTGTTCCCTTTCTTATTGGGGGTTTTGGGCACGTTTTTTATTGGAATGCATTTTGGTCCACATTTTATGCTGCCCCAATACAACAGTACCTTCTCAAAATTCGATATTTTTGGGAGATTGGACAGGCGTTCTGTGCTTCATTATTTCGTTTTCTTCTGGCAGTAATTTATCACGAAATTCACAATCGATTTTTAGTATTTTCAATATTGCGCTCACGGTGGATGACCGAATTTAATGACTTATTCCTTTGTTTTACTTATGTTAGAGAATCAAATGCGAATATTATATACCCTCCAATTTATTATTATTTCAAAGCAAAATTATTTACAATTTAAAAATGGTGTTTAAATAAAAAGAAACAATCCAGATTTCCCATTATTGATTGATTATGAATCATAGAGAAACTGTTAACCAACTGCTCTTGAAAAAGAATTCACCACAGTTTGAGTCACGTACATTGGCATGATCCACAATGACCTTAACATACCAATTAGTGTTCTGGTATTTCATATTTTATTATTATTGTTATTAGCGTTAAATGACTCAAGTTAACGGGCTTAACTAGAAGGTCACATTTAAGTTCTGCATTATTTATAAATAATTTTTTTCCAATTTGTTGTATTTTTCAGATCCCTCTGATTGGACACCACAACAAGTTCATGCATGGTTACGATCCACCATACAACAATTTGATTTACCAATTATTGATAATTTGGAAAACAAATTCAATGAAAATGGTGCGGCACTGTTGCAATTAACCGAAGAAGAATTCGTTCGTAGAATACCCGAGGTGAGTAATGTCGACTTGATAAACTATTTATTACATAAAGTCAAGATTAAATAACAAAAAATAAATACTATAGAATTCTGCGAATAGAGTCATTAACATAGAAATTATCTTAAAGATGGTATCAAATTTGCATTTCACAAACACAAACACACATACACGTTCACACTCACACACCCCTGCAAAAGACAAGGTCGTATCACTTGGAAATGGCGCAGCCATAAACCAAAAAAAGAAACCACAAAACTCAACCATTAACCATTGCCAGCTATGTGTATAGAATGGAAATAGCAAAAAAAAAAAAAATAATAATAATATAAATTCCCCTTAATCCCCCCAATCAAAAGAAACAACCACACATTAGCAGATATCAAAACAGCCAGAAGAAGAAATTCATGAATTGTACAAACAAACAAAAACATAAGTTATGAAATCTTTTCGCTGACGTCATTTTCGGCATTTTAACGGAGTTGGGCCAAAATGAGAAAGACAAAAATCAATAAACAAAGAAACCACACAAGCCACACACACAAGAGAGTGTTAAGCCAATGATCAAATGAAAGTAAAAAATAAAGCTTTCTTTTTGTAATAAGCAGTAACACTCTCTTTTATGTTCAACGAACAAAAAAGAGAGCGATGAGCGAATTGAGGGGTGTTAGATGCAAAAGTATACGTAAATCAAAACAAAAGTAATAAAATTACTTTCAAAATAAAACGATGAATAATAAAAAGCGAAAGAGAGAGAGAGAGAGAGAGAGGAGAAACATGTAAAGACTTAAGATACAAACGTGATGTATACGGCATGCATGCAGTCAAACAATGCAAACACAAAAGACTTAAGACACATGCACTAATTTATTTTTTTAGTGTGTGTTTTTTCTTATTTTCCAAAAAAAAATTGGAATTTGTGGCACCACTGTAGTGATATCGTGTGCGCCATTCAAACTATACGTACAAAGAAAAAGGTCGCCCAAGTAAATATTTAATGTACAAAAAAAAACAACGACTAAATTTGGTAACCGTGGTCATGGCTACTGAAGGCTAAGAAAGAAAGAATGTTGTGAAGGTTGTTTAGTGAAAACGACAAGGTAAACGATGCGCCTAACACATACGATAGTAGTATAGAAATTAATGAAGTTTTGGACGGATTGAAATGTTATGGACATATGTTTTATAAACGTTTCTCGTGTACAATTTCATAAGACTTGTAAAAAAAACTGAAAAAAGTAAAATTGTTCATTATTCGCAATAGTGATCTGCAGAGTGATTTAGAAGTCCTATTATGTCGGTAGGCGAGTTGGAATCCAAATTTCATATTTTTTTCGTAATTATGTATTAGGAGTAAATTTAAATCTGAACTGATATAAACCAAATTGTACACATGTCATTTTACATTACATTCGGCTGTCTATACAAAAGTTCATGTTAATTTGACAAACTTGAATCATTTGAATGAAATTTGAGCTAAACCCGAATGAAAAAAGAATTGAAATATACGTCATCGTAGACTCAATCCGGTGCCCTATAGAGCCACTGTCTGACCGTTTACATGAAATCATCCGAAATTATATACAGGAGCTATATTTTAATCTGAACCGATATGAGCCATTTTAAACTAATGAAGATAGCCTGTGCAAAAATAAATGGGTATAACACATCCGGAGCCGTTATATGGAGTAGACCAAATTGATGATTTTTAGCAGGAATGCTACTTTGCTACTCAATGTGAATTAAAAATAAGAACTTATAGTCAATTCTGTTGAAAAATGCGGTCTTTTTTGTCAGAACCGACGATCATTACTATCGATACAAAACTGTGGCCTGTATCGTGTTTACAAATTATAATGAACAGACGGATGGACACACATGTCTAGACCGACTCAGCTAGTCGAGATATGCCGATTGGTGTACTAAATGGTGTGTCTAGGACCAATATTTAGCGGAATAATGCCTGTAAAAAATTTTGTTGCTCTACAAAAACTCGGAATGCCAAATTACTGAAAATTTATCAACAAATGCGATATATATCGAAAATATTCTGGAAACATGTTTATCACCCTCAAAATGATCCGAAATGAGAAAATACAACTTTTATAATGCGACTTTAATGTACAGAAAATGGGACGGGAGTTTTTGGTCTAAACATAGGGAAAATTCCAAAACATGGCTCAGCCTTCGAAACATGGACCTATATTGATCATTTTCTGTGTATTCAGAATGCCCGAAAATAGGGCAATACCGTTATATGGGAGCTATCAAAATGTGGACCTATATTATGTTCAAATGCCGGACCCTATTTGCAATATCATACATCCTAGAATTTATAGCAATGTTTGTGCAAAACTCCAGTAATTAAAAAAACTTACTGCAGTTAAGGAACTATTCGAAAACGTCAGTCGCGACACCTCTGGAAGTCTTTAATTAAGTCACCTCCAAGTACTACCTTAATGGAATCTAGTATTATATTAATGGATTCAACTTATATCAACCGCGTTTGTGAATAATAATCCTATTACTTATATCAAGCTCTATAACATAATGCAGTTCGTATCCAACATTTTGGGTTAAATGGTTCAAAAAGGGTCAATTACCAGTCCGAAAAAACTTCTCCTCCTAATAGTTGTTTGGAAAAACTATTTCAAATCGAAATACTTCACCACCTCAAACAGCAACCCTCGTTCCAGAAGCAACAAAAACCATACATTTAGGTTGTTAGGCAAGTTTATTTGTTTGCAGTAGCAGTGCAGCAATGATCAGCAACAATAGAATGCTCTCATCGCTACCAAACAGATAAGGCAAAAATTGCAATGCACCTACTGCAAGCACATCTGTTTATAGCTACGAACAGCAGCTGAATGTAGAAACCCTAAAGTACATTAACCAGAGGAGGCAACGAAGGCACAATACAAATCTGCTTCTAGGCAAGCCATAATAATAAATACACCAGCCTAGACTTAAGATTTCTGAATGAAATAAAAATCAAAACAAAAACTGAGCCAACGACCAGCAACGACATTGCAAGGTGAAAGTGAGTCGCCCGCCGTCCTCAACGTCATCATCGACCACAACAACAACAGCCATGTTATTGCTAGCAGAATATACTGGGTAGAGAGGTGTAGGAGGGCCAATCATTGTTGTTACCATCAGTATTGTCATAATCGTCATCATCATCACAACAAACCAAGACGTTGTAAATTGTAAACAGCGACAACAATAACAACACTCTCTGATCAGGGTTAAAAATAACTTCTTCTTGTTGTTGGTTTGAATCATCGAACCACGGAACCAACCAACGCTTGCACTGACTACATATACACCCACCATATCGAAATGTTTGGTTAACATTTTCCGGCATTGTGTGGCTGTGGAAGTGAAGATTAAATTCGAATGAATTGTAAATTAGGATCCATGTTATGCACGTCACATTCTAGATGTGTTTTATGACACTCTCTGCACTAAAGTATGAGAGGATGGTATGCTAACGCTGTGCATATCAGCCTACATTGCAGAGGATTGTTTTGATGTGTGTGAATATAGCTCAATTAATGCATAAAAATTCTATTGTTTGCTGTTTGTTTATATAAAAATTTAAATGAATTTAAAAGAATACAATGTGTAGGAAAAAATAATAATATTATTATATTAAATTTAAAAAGTTATTCTATGGTTGTTTACATTAATATTTTAGGGTCAAATCTGTAGATAATAATATTATTAATTAAAGAACTTCAAATTTTTTTTTTTGGATTTTGAATTAAAAATAAGTTGAAATTCGAAATATGAGGATGTCAAAATCAAATATACCAGCAAAAAAGATTAAAGTCGGACGGGCCGACGGTATGATACCCTACTCTACCATGGGTATACACAAGGAGTGCTGTATAAAAATACATGTCAATATGAAGAACGTTGAGTATTTGGTGCACCAACGATCGAAAATATATGCATAGGGGAACCATATCTCATTCTAGGCATATACGTCAATATTTGCTTAATCCAGTACGCTACGTTAAGTGTTGATCTCACAATCATTTGGAGTTTCGTGCACCCTTTACATAAAATCGGCTGAAAATGTATATAAGAGCAATATGAAATTCTGACCTAAGAATAAGTTAATGCCAGTCATTTTAGACTCTATTCGGTATAATGTGCAAAACTTCGTGGCAATCAGGCAATTTTTGGGTATTTCGAGCATCATTTCAAAATACACATAAAGGCATTATCTAAATTTAACCCATTTTCTTTGCCAAATTTCATTTCACTCACGTATCATTAATTCGACCTTTTAAAGTTACATGTATGTATACACAAACCCATAATACCCTGCACCTCAGTGTGATTATTTTGGGAAAAGTAAATAGGAAATTACATACACTCAGGGTGAAAATGTGCGCTAGGAATGTTGAGTGGAACCTTTGTCTGGCAGCCATGCAAAAATATGAACATTTTATAACATTTTACCTACACAACTATGTTGTAAGGGTATTATAGATTTGCCTGGCCCCGAGAGTTTGTAACACTGCGAAATATTGGTCCTAGACCAACGTTTTAGTATATCGATTGTCATATTACGACTAGCATCCGTCCGTCTGTCCATTATAATTTGTAAGCACTGTACAGGCCGCAGTTCACGAATTTTTGCATAAGGACGTTCTGGACGTTCTGGACGGTTCTGGCCAAAGAAGACCCCTACTGTTTTTGGTAATTATCGGCTAATATTAGAGGAAGAAGTAGACCAATAACTCAATTTTTGTCTCTTTTTATGGTCGATCTAGAGGCCAAAATTATATCCATCACTAAATTTTACACAGAAAAGGGTTTTGAATATACATGATTGTTTTGATGAAGATCGGTCAATATTTTGCGGATCAAATGAACCCACGCTTTTGTTTGAAAAAAATGGCCAAATTTGCATCTATAGCTTATATATTTAATCCAGAAGGACAAAGACCGGAGAAGTACAACCATGAAGAGTAGCGGACTTATAAATTGATAGCACTTGTATTATTGTATGTACTCGGATAGGGGTACATACTTAAGAGGTTGTACACATCCAGATATTGTTTGGTATCACCATTACCTTACTAGAGGGCAGAAACTTCCCTGATCGCTTTGAAATTGTACATGAAATTCGGGTTATGCAAGGATGCCACCTATAATTTTCGGTTATGATCAGATGATATTAGGGGATGAAATGGTCCGAAAACTTTATTTTTCGCCTGTTTTCTAGTCGCCGAACATCACAAAAAGTAATTTTTGGAGTCATTTTTTACCCCAGGAAAAAATTATTCGGTGAATATGCCCCCGTAGTCTGTTGAACTCTAATCGGCCAAGAGAGTGTAAATATCACGAAATATTACCCAGGGTCGGAATATGGATCTGCAGAAACTTAGAGCTCATATGGTCGACCCCGTTCGGCTATACTGCTCCGCCCACGGGTTTTTATTCACAAGAAATTACAGACACACTGGGGATAAAACCTTCAAAATACTACTACTTTATATTGGGCTATACCAAATGATGGCCTACATCGAAAGAGGTTTTCATCCAAAGAGAACCTAAATGTCAAATCACAGACACTTCGACGAGGAAATTCTGCTAAATCGTTCAACAAACGAAAAATAGGACAAGTACTCTTATATAGGGGATATGTTAAAAGTTAGACCGATATCGAAACTTTTCGGTATATTAAATTGTCATAGTACAACCACTTCGGTAGAAAAATGAGTATAAACCCTTCAGAATAAGAAAATTTGCAGGTAGGAAGAGCCAATTTGATTGAAAACGTGATTCTAGTATTTTTCCAAAGTTATACCTTAAATATTGCGAGGTCTATAGTGATTTTAAAAGACATACAGGACTTGGATTTGGCTAAAACAGAATATAAATATATACTTATATGAATGCACTTCGGTGTTTTGTTATAGCAAATATCCGATTGCATTTTAATGTCCTTTGGAATTGTCGATAAATGCCAAATTTCCCTAACAATGGTAATTTACGAAATACAGGACCCGAGTTTATATGTGAAAAATCTCCAATTTAACTGTTACAAAAAAAAAAAAACAGTGAACGGAGCAGTATAGTCGGACGGGGCCGACCATATGATACCCTACACAACTTCCATGAAAATCTAACTTTCTGTGGTTCTATATTCTGAGATAGGGCAATATTTCGCGATATTTGCACACTTTTGACTGGCTTGAGGTCAGAAAATGTTACTAATAATCAGTACAGCCCCTCTAATTATTTATCCAGGTTCCCTTTACCATAGGTTGTGTTGTGATGTTCGGCTTTCGACTCAAAAAGTACAAATAATTAAGTCTTCGGTCCACTTCATCCGAAAAATTATTATCTGATCATCACCTAACATTTTAGGCGTTGTCCTTGACCATAACTGCAACCTCATGGAACATTTCAAAGCGACCAGGCTATATATCCGCCCTAAAGTGTGGTAATAGGTTACTAAATAATATATGAATACGTAAGCATCTGTAAATATTTAAGTGTAACTTCCGCATCCGAGTACCTACGACAATATGATTGGTATCAATTTAAAGTTCAACCACTCCTCTTTGATATACTATCAACTTCTCGGATCTATCTCCCTCAGGAGTAAATATATACGCCATGGACTACAAATATTGTAATTTTTCACACAAAAATCAGGGTCCATTTGAACCGCTAAATATTGACCGATCTTTATAAAACAGGCATGCTTATTCTTTTGCCCGACCCCTATCTCCATGTGAAAAATCGGCAAGTTCGGGCCATAATTGCGGCCTCTGGAGCGACCAGAAAATTGGACAAAAATAAAGTTTTTGGTCCACTTCATCCCTCATATATTAACCGATCTTTATCAAAAACAATAGGAGTCTTCATTGGCCAGAACCCATCCTACATGCAAAATTTCGTGAAGATTAGTCCATAACTGTGACCTGTATCGTGTTTACAAATTATAATGGACAGACGGACGGACGGGCACACATGTCTAGATCGACTCAGCTAGTCGAGATATGACGATCGGTATACTTAAATATTTCGCGGCGTTACAAACTTTTGGGACTGCACAAAGCTATAATACCCTGACAACATAGTTGTGTAGGGTATAAAAACATAACCCACTACGGTTTAATTTCAACATAGATGTAGATGTTTTTGTAATTTATTTATTTAAACTAAAAATTATATTGTTTTTCTTCTTCCTTTTTCAGGGCGGTGGAAAACTACATGCTCAATTGGAAATATGGAAGTTGACTCACTCCGACAATTACCATATTAATTCAATCAACAACTGTGCACAACAACAGCAACAAATGTGGACGCAAAATTCTATGGCTGCACAATATAGCCAAGATATGGAAGAAGATACCGAAGGTAAATTTAATAGCACATTTCATAACATAACAAATTAAATATTTAAAACCCTATATGAAGACAATATACTAAAGGGTCAATTGTTGGAGAAAAAAAAAACTTATTTAAATTTTAAAATATATATAATTTCAAATGTATAAATCATAAATATTACTTTTATTCATTCACTAGTTTTTACATATTTTGTATTTGAAATTTATTTATTTATAGATGAAGATGATTTTCTTCCAAACGATAATCACACAACGGCCAGTCCTAGAAATGACGTCAACGGTCAGTACATGACCACAGAAGGTGCTGCAATCAATGGTGTGGGTAATGGTGGTGGTGGCGCTGTTGCTGTCAATCAAATGGTACCACCGATAAAACGAGCTGGAGCACGTAACGGAGGATCTCATATACATTTGTGGCAATTTCTGAAAGAACTACTCTCTGCACCACATATCAATGGCACCGCCATACGTTGGATGGATCGCAGTAAGGGTATTTTCAAAATTGAAGATTCTGTTAGGGTTGCGAAATTATGGGGAAAACGTAAAAATCGCCCGGCCATGAATTACGATAAATTGTCACGTTCAATACGTCAATACTACAAGAAGGGCATTATGAAGAAAACCGAAAGATCCCAGCGATTGGTATATCAATTCTGTCAACCATATCATATGTGAATGCGAAAGAAAAAATGTTGATACATTTTGATTTGAAACATTTTTTTGTTTTTTAAGAAAATATTTATTTTAGTTTAAGATAATTATTTATTTAAAAGGAAAACATATTATTTATTGAAATATTTATTTATTTATTGAGAGAATTATTTATTGCAAAAAAACTATTTATTTATTTATTTAAAGAATTATTTATTAATTTATTGAAAGAATTATTTATTTATTTATTTATTGAAATTATTTATTTCTTCTCCATGCAGAAACAATTATTTATTTAAAAAAAAACTCAAAATAATTATTTGTTAATTAATTTATTTATTGCCTTAATTTAAGTGATAAATGTGCGAATATTAGATCTAAGAATATTTATTTATTTATTCAATTTTCTATTTATTTATTTATTCAATTTTCTATTTATTTATTTATTCATATATTTATTTATTCTAATTTGATTTATTAAATACAGTAAAAAATAATGAGGGACTTTATTGAGGAACAGGAATGACATAACTTATTTTAATAACTGAGGTACCAAAAATGCATATAAAAATTTAAATACTTCTGTTTCACATTTCAATTACCCACCAATTAAAAATATTATTGCAGTTGTCAATATAGATCCAACATTTGAGTCGTTTATTTTGAAAGTGTCTTAAATCCATTTTAGATTTTTATACACATCTTGGTTTTCTAGTAAAATTTACAAAACATGTTACGTATTTATTTTGTATATATGTATTTTAACATATTAAAGGGCACAAAGCCACAAACAAAATTAATACCATTTAACAATATTTTAAATTTAAATATTTATTTAAACACAATAACTTAAATATCTAATATAAGAAAAAAGTGGGCTTGAACCACTTTAAAAATAAACGACTCATTTGATAATGTCACCTTATAATGAAATTGTGCGATTTGTTAGATGTTAAATATCTTGTGCCCATTATTCAAATTATTTTTTAAATATGCCAAAATCTTAAACAAATCTCCTTTAAAAATGTCTTCAGTTCTAAGGATGACATTTTCTCCTATAGAATATAGAAATATCGCCATCTTGAGCTTAAGGGTTCAGCTTAGGTTTCTCATTATAAATATAAATCTACGATATCGACCTATATTTTTATGCAAAAAAATACTTTCGAAAATATCCAAGGTCTTGAGGTTGCATTTTTGCTTATAGAGAATAATATGTTTAGTCCACTGTGATGAGGATGATTTTTTATACTTTCCACCATAAGGTAGAATGTATACCAAATTTGTCATTCTGGAAACACTACCGGATTCCCCATAAAGATGCGTTGTATTGAAAATGAGACACATTAGATAGAAATGTCTTCCTACAAAAAATTATTAATATTGACCTATTTCAGGGTCAGTTATAATATGATATTTAAAGTTCTCAAGTTCAAAAGTACCCAATATTGGTCTAAGTTTTTGTACAGCCCCTATATAACGGTACCCTCCGAATTTTCGGTATTTAATTTGTTCAATCTCCATTTTGAAGAAAAATAGCTTACCAAAAATTATAAATATTGGTCCATGTTTCAGAATATACCCTGTACCCTACCTTTGGGAATTTTGGACACGTTTTTATACCCTACACCATAACATGGAGTGTATATTAAATATGTCAAGTCGTTTGCAACACCTTGAAATATTCATCGGAGACCCCTCAAAGTAAATATGTTCTTGTTCAGAATAAAATTCTATGTCGATTTACGCTATCCAGTCGGTTGAAATCACAATAGAGATCGTAATATTTAAAATAGAGCTCTGAAATTTTGCACCGACATTGCTCTTAGGATGTTTGGTATTGCAAATGAGATATATCGGTCCACGTTTTCTCCCCATATAACGGTACGCCCCAATATTCGAAATTTTAAAGATTTTGGATTTTTTAATATGGGATTTTGGGTTCTCATTGTGTAGCACATCTCCTCTATCTATAAATTATTAATATTGACTCAAGATTCAGTTAGCCCCATATAACGCCACCCCCCAATACTCGGTATTTTGACGATTTTGGACAGACTTTCCAATCTAATTGCCGGCAATTTGATATTTTGTGTCCTCATTAAATTGTAGCCCCAATATAACGGCACCCCCAATATGGGGAAGTTTAACACTTTTTTCAATAATTTGTTATTTTCGGTCCAAGTTTAGTTATAGGCTCATATAACCGTCCCCATCATTACTCAGAACTTCGAGAATTTTTTGAAAGTTTTTCAACCGTTCTAGCCCAATTTTCCTGGCTGCAATTAGTCCAATCACATTTTCCGATCGATTTTATATCCACTTCATGGCGGAGGATATAAAATTTGACCCGGGTTTTTTACATTTTTACCAGAAGAAAAACATATTTAGTTCTCAGCGAAGAGGGATTTTTTCTTTAAAGGGAATCCCCCATTCTCGATAGACAATTGAATTGACAACATTATGTTGTTGTTTTGGAAAAATTCATTTTTAATTAAAAATATTTCATTTTTTCGACGGCGGGCATGATTTCCGATCCAAAAATTCCAACGGCATTCGAAGGAGTACCTGACGAAGGAGTATTGACATCGCACAAAACTACTCCTCCATGAGGTAGATATTCAATATATGTACCTAAAATAGGAAATTTGTTTAATTGCAAGCAGGAGAGGAAGAGGAATAAAAAATATATAAAATCAGTAAGCCAGCGTATCTGTTCCATTGGAGGGTCGTAGGTATTTAGATGCTATTGTAGGTGTTTTGGAGGTTTTTCAAGCACCTTTCCACTGTGATTGACAAACCTCCAAAGCACCTACAATAGCATCTTCTGGCGACGATGATTCTTCTTCCCTTGTTTGTTTTCGAATTTTTCCGAAAACTTTAGACCAATA
Source organism: Musca vetustissima (assembly GCF_032173495.1). NCBI lineage: Eukaryota > Metazoa > Arthropoda > Insecta > Diptera > Muscidae > Musca > Musca vetustissima. The sequence continues at coordinate 46,879 of NW_026883830.1, forward strand.
TATGGTGGTGTACCGCTCAGAATTGACCGTCCTACGTCCCTCCAATGGAACAGATGCCACATGACCATTTTTGCCGAAGAAACAAGCTATCATTTACTTCGAAACGCTTGGATTTGTATCGTCTTCGAGGAAGGGATAGATCCATCATTCATCACCGCGATCGAATTTTCTTCAAAATTTCTTTAGTATTTCTTACGACCCGCTGGGTATTAGTTTCGGTTGCTTCAAAATTGTTAACAGATTCAGTAATATTTTCATTTGTTATTCCAGTGGATTTGAAAATCTTGCATTATCAGTTCACGCTCGGTATCTATGTTGTGCGGCAAAACAGTACTGTGAAGCATAATTCTATCTTTACAAAAGATGTATTATCTGGCGCATGTCATTTGCAAGTCCACTGGGCTAAAATATGAAAATAGAAACAGAATCGAGGTTTACCGTATGATCTAATCTTAAAAAGTCTATGTATACAGGGTTGCCCATATTCGACGGACCCATATTTTTTTTTTTTAAATCAAAGAAAAAAATAAAAATTTGGCGGTTGGCAATGTTAATCATTTAATTTGTTCCAATTAGATTTGTTTACATCAATTTTTGAATATGATATCTCTCAAATGGCCGCCTTTGGCGTTGATGACGTATTGTTGCATTTTGCTGCATTTTCCATCGTTTTTGCCAACATTTCGGCCGGAATAGCGGCTATTTCTTCACGAATGTTGTCCTTGAGCTCTCCTACGGTCCTTGGCTTGTTAACGTAATCTTTGACTTCAAATATCCCCACATGAAGAAGTCAGGCGGTGTCAAATTGGGCGAACGCGGTGGCCAGTCCAAATCACCACTTTTCGACATCAAACGGCCCAAAAACAAATTCTTCAGAAAATCGATTGTTATGCGACTGGTGTGCGGTGGAGCGCCGTCTTGCTGAAACCAGAACTGCCGCTTTCGACGAATAATTGGTCATCATGTCGCGATAACGCAAAATTGGTCATCAGGTCACGATAACGCTCCTGATTGATGGTAACAGCATGACCATTTTCATTTTGGAAGAAAAACGGCCCAATGACCGTTTTCGCACTAACGCCTTTGAGAAAGTGAAATATCAAATTGCAGACTGAGGTTAACAAATTCGCCTACGACATTTTATATATTCTACAAGCCATGTAGAAGTTAAATGAGTCAAAATACACAAAACTGGCTGTTTTAATTAACCACAAGGGGAATATGCGCCTAGGACCTTAAAATGTCTAAACTGGAAGTGACAACTTTGTATGGAAGCTGTGTCAAAAATTTGAACCTATATTGAAAAATGTCTGCAAAGATGGCTTTCACATATCAAGAACCTGGAGTATCATATTACAGCACCATCGGCTAAAATGGGAGCTGTGTCAAAACATGGAAATATATTGACATTTTTTCGTCAAGATTTTTTTCACCCTTTAACTAGCTACAAATTTTAAAATGTTCAATATTTTGGCAAGTTAATACATATTTCATAAGGTGGAACTCAATTCTATTCTCAATTATTAATTCTATAAAATTTCAGTTATAAACTCGACGTTATATCTGACAATGCGAAATCATTTATGAATTTATTGCAACAAATTACAAATATATTAAAATTTATTCTCTAAAAAATTGCAATTAAATTTGAATACAGTTCTGAAAATTTAGTCGCTTCTCTCACCTACTCACACTGTATTTGATGACTATCATTAATTTCAACTTCCCACCTTTTCTAATTAAAACAACCATCCCATTCAATTAAAACCACCTTCACATTTTTTATTTTCTATAAAAGCTATAATTCCATATCAGTTTTGCAACAAATACGTGTGTAGATATATAATATTCAATTGATATAAATGTTTACCAAAAAGATATGTCATTCCTGGTCATAAATATGATTATTCAATAACAAGTCCCAGTAGCAGTTTTTTTTTTTGTGTTTTTGCTGTTGTTATATTTCTGTTTAAGCCAATCGTAACAAAATCAAATAAACTGTGTAAATAACCTAAAAAAGAACGAACAAACAAACAGAAACAACGAAAGAGCAAAGAAGAAAAAAAACGTTAAACTTTATTAACCAAATGTTAAACTAATTTGTTTTAAATGAATAAATATATCCATGATATATGATTTGTAAACAATAAAATACGAAATAATAAAAAAAAACATAAAATACGCATACATAAATAAGTTCTATGAACCAACAAATACTTGCTGAACACAAACACACACGTTGAAAGTGACATTTTCTAAAATGCTGCAATTGTGTAAACATTTTCCAGTGTTTTTGTGTAAATAGATGAAGAAAAAAATTTAAAAAAATGATATAAAAATAAAAACCTTTATAAGCAGATAAAATGCGAAACAAAAAAAGGTAACACAAATCTGCCATACTCAAATATTCAGTAAATATACGATAATAATACAGAGGATGCAAAGTGATGGACCTTTAAAAATTAATAACAATTTATATTAATCATACCATCAATCCACTCATTAGGGCCAACACTTTTCATCCCATGTGTTATGCATATTCTATATACATATATAAATTATTTATTTATTTAATTATAAAACATAAGGTGTTGGTTATTTATTTGTGCAAAAGCTATATTGATATTTATTTAAAAAATTGGGTTTATTTATTTTTTCTAAGTTTACTTAAGAAACATAATTTATTTAATAATTTAATTAAACTATTTATTTACTTAAGAAACATAATTTATTTAATAATTTAATTAAATTATTTATTTATTTTTAATGGAAATACGTATATTTCCCAACAAGCAATATATTTATATCATAAAATAATAATTATTTATTGCATTTAAGCAAATGAACCAATTGCCACTTCATTTATTAATTTATTTATTTATTCTAATATAAGTTACAATGTTTGTACATCAAAGTCAAAGATAACAATTTTATTTATTTATTTATTCTTTGGGAATCCATATTGCAATATGAAACCATTGTTGTGTGCCTAAATATATTTGTATAATAAGAAAACAATATTTATTTATAAAAAAATATTTATTTATTAAAAAACAATATTTATTTCGCCAATATTTTTCTGTTTAATTTATTAAATATATTTATTTATCTGCCACAAAGAAAAACAACCAATAATAATTATCCATATTTTATAATAGAAATACATTTCTTGTTTTCAAACTAATTTGTAAGTTTTTCTATTGTAAAATATTTGAGGATAATTGCCAATATTTATACTCAAATATCGTTTGCCAACATCATCACTTGGATGTTCGATGAGTGCTTATTTATTTTTTTGCAATTTAAGTTATTTATTAAACTATAAAAACCATATTTATTTATTCGAAATAATTTATTTCTTTCCATATTTATTCATTATTTTTTCTATTTATTTATTTAATTTTCAATTCTGTAACAAAATAATTTATTAAATAAAGTTTCAATTTCTAAAAAGAGGAAAATCGTTTATTTATTTCTTTGTGCAAAAACCTAAAAACCAGTAAGGAAAGTACAAAAGTCGGACGAGACCGACCGACTATACACAAGGTGGCCCAAAAACGACTGAAGGATTAAAAATGGCTATATCCTTTTTTTAATATTTTTTGTTTGTCGTTTGCAGGTTATTTAATGGTTTTTAGAGATAAATCATGGCTATGTTCAGAAACGAGTCAAAATTATTGAATTTTTATACCCTTCACCACACTGTTGTACAGGGTACTATGTCTTTGTGCATATGTTTGTAACAGGCAAAAGGAAACGAAATAGACACATGGTTTCTTTCGTGAATATGCATAGAATCACTTTCTAAATCGATTTATGCATGTCCGTCCGTCTGTCTATCCAGGATCCGAATTGGATGAAATTTGGCATATGTCACTAATTCGGCCCAAGGACGAACCCTATTGAAATTGGGAAAAATCGGTTCAGATTTAGATATAGCTCCCATATATATATTTAACCGATTTAATGTAAACGGTCCCTATATATCTTTCGATTTGCACGAAATTTGGTCATTTAGCCTAATCATTTAGGTCTGGAATGATGTCTGCTAAGTTTCGTGAAAATCGGTCCATATTTAGATATAGCTCCCATATATAGTTTCGTCCGATTTATGGTAAATGGTGCACCAAAATCCCTATATATCTCTCGATTTGCACCAAATTTGGCACAACGTACTGAATTGAGCCTGGAATTATGTCTGCCAAGTTTCGTGAAAATCGGTCTAGTTTTAGATATAGCTCCCATATATAGTTTCGTCCGATTTGATGTAAATGGCGCCCCAAAGTCCCTATATATCTTTCGATTTGCACGAAATTTGGCATAACGTACTGAATTGAGCCTAGAGTGATGTCTGCCAAGTTTCGAGAAAATCGGCCCAGATTTCTATATAGCTTCCATATATGGCATAACGTACTGAATTGAGCCTAGAGTGATGTCTGCCTTGTTTCGTGAAAATCGGTTCAGATTTAGATATAGCTCCCTTTTATTATAGATTTATTTTAAGTAATTGACGCACCAAGGAACCAATATGCTGATAGGAACAAAACGTTCTGAAATTAGTATAACCTAACCTGGGACAAGTTGGTTTGAAATTGCTTAATATTTGGATAGAGCTTCCATATATATTTTCGCAGGTTTCAAGTAAATTGGGCATCAAACTCCTTATGTTAGTCAGATTGACACCATAGTGGTGAAGGGTATCATATAGTCGGCCCCGTCCGACTTTACTGCTTTCCTTACTGGTTTTATTCTTCTGAAAGGTCAATTATTCAACTCAACGAAATTATCGACGTCATTTTAATTTCCTAACAGCACTCAGTCACAACGGAACTTTAAACGAAGATCCATATGTCTCTACTCGTCGTCGTTGTACTCAATTGGGAATCTCCAGAACTTAAAATGTTTCCGCATAAAATTCAAATGGCACAGCAACTGCTCCCCCAAGACCATCAGACACGCCTGAACGAAAAATTTCCAGAAATTGTGATTTTGCTTGGCCTCCATGTTCACCAGATTTGACCGCTCCAGACTTTTTTGTGGGGCTATTTGAAGAGAGTTGTGTATAACAATGAACCCCAAAAAAATTCAAGAGCAAAAATAAGCATCTTGGAACTCAGTACGATAACTCAAAAACTAATAATCCAATCGATTCCAAATTTGTACATGTTTCTCTGTGAGAGTATAGCTATCGTATGAACTAGCATAAAGCCAATCGGTGAAGATCTTCCTTATTTTTTAACTTGGTTTTTGGTCAAAAATCTGCCATTTTTCAAAAATATTTTTTCAAAGGTCCGTCATTTTGTTAATTTTAGAGCGAAGTCAATAATCCTAGTTCATACGAGAGCCATGTATTCTTTCTAACACCGTTGGAATTTTCGGATTCGGATGTTCCAGTGAGGAGTTATCATGCCCGCCATAAAAAATAAGGACTCTTCTTTAATTACAAAAAACAACAACAAATCAATAACAAAAATTTTTTGTAAATTATTTTTCTTCTCTTTTAAATCTTCAAATATATATGTGCAAAGTTACAAACCTTAACAAGTATTGGTATTGATTTACCAGCCCATTGAAAATCTTGAAAAATTAAAATCGAGAATGGGTGGGGTTCCCTTAAATGTAAAAAATTGCCATGAATTAAATATTTAAAAAACTGAAAAAAATCAAATAAAAATAAAAACAAAAAATTACAGCTATTTTTAATCCTTCTGCCTTTTTTAGGCCACCCTGTACAAGAGATGTTCCGAAGATTATTACTGTAACATACGTAGCATATTTGAAGGAACACATCTTATTATGGGTTCAATTTTATCAAATGGGTTGAAAATATACACGGCAGCTATATTGAAATCTGCATCGATTTCCATTGAACTCAACAGACGTCATTCTAAGACCGTTTCGGTACGCTGTGTAAATGTCAATCGGACAATCTTTTATATCAAA
>NW_026883831.1:0-54612 GCF_032173495.1 Musca vetustissima
TTTTAGAAATGAAAAAAAAAATAGGACCTGATGGTCTGTGAATTTGTTTCTATAGAAATAAAAATAACACCGAGAGTCGGTGATAATTTTCGTTTATAGAAAAAAAATGCGAGCTGAGTGTCTGTTGTAGGTCCTGCGGGTATGTGATATATTTTCTATAGAAAAAAAGTGGGAACTGTGGATCTGTGATTTTTTTCTATAAAAAAGTCGAACTGTGTTTCTGTTATAGAACCTGAGGGTCTGTGATTTATTTTCTATAGAAAAACCAGTAAGGAAAGTAGTAAAGTCGGACGGGGCCGACTATATGATACCCTTCACCACTTTGGGTATATTCAACAGATGAATCCTAACAGACGTCGCATTTTTAAAGGATCAGTAAAATGAAATTGGATCCATAAACAAGTCATTCTGCAACCGATACTAAATGTTTCATATGGTCAGATATAGAAGCTATACCTAAATCTGAATCGATTTCAGGAAACTTAACACACATCATTCTACACCTAATTCAATACGCTGTGCCATTACCATTTACATGAAATCGGACGAAAATATATATGGGAGCTATATTTAAATCTGAACCGATTTTCACGAAACATTGCACACATCATTCTAGACCTAATTCATTACGCTGTGCAAATCAAAAGTTGTATAGGGACTTTGGTGCACCAGTTACATTAAATCGGACGAAAATATATATGGGAGCTATATCTAAATCTGAACCGATTTTCACGAAACTTGGCAGACATAATTCTAGACCTTATTCATTACGCTGTGCCAAATTTCGTGCAAATCAAAAGACTTCCAGGGACTTTGTTGGACTATTTACCTAAAATCGGGCGAAGCTATATATGGGAGCTATATCTAAATCTGAACCGATTTTCACGAAATTTTGCACACATCATTCTAGACCTTATGAGCCAAACAAATTTCATTCAAATCGGATCATAAATGCGACCTGTACTTTGTTTACAATTTAACATCAACAGACGGACGGACATGCATAAATCGACTCAGAAAGTGATTCTATGCATATTCTCAAAAGGAACCATGGGTCTATCACGATTCCTTTTATCTGTTACAAACATATGCACAAAGACATAATACCCTGTACCACAGTGTGGTGAAGGGTATAAATAGCAACTGAGGGTCTGTGAATTTTTCCTATAGCAAAAAATATGAACTGATTTTGATCTTTTCTTTAGAAATAATATGAATAAGATAAAAAAATCTATAAAAATTGACCTGAACTTCCCTGCAATAAAAGTCGGCAAAAGACTGAACAACATTGTAGTTATATGTAAACAACAAATAACAAGCAACAAACAATAGTTGTAAAACAACAACATATGCTGCTACTGTTGCAGCTAGTCAATACCAAGAAACTGCAACACTAACAACTACAACAAAAAAGTAAATACTTTCAAGTATTAATTGTGTGGTTTGGGGGCAACCACATATATATGTGCTTGAGGGGAGTATGGCCAGAAGAAGAGGCAAATGTTGCATCTACAAGAACTACTTCAAGCAATTATTTGCCAACCCATGTAAACTGTAAGTGGATGATGATGGTAAGGAACTGTATATAAGTAGCCATAATGGCCAGAAAAAGAGAATAATAACAATGATAAAAAAAATCATTCTTTAAAAAAGCATTCAATTGCTTGATTTATTGAAAAAATCCAACTCCACAGGTCCTAGTTTTCCATAAACAAATCACTGTTCCTTGGTTCCTATTTTTTCTATAGAAAAAAATTTTGCATTCCTCTAATTGTGAAGAAAATAATTCACAGGCCCTAAGGTCTTATTTTTTTTCTATAGACAAAATTCACAGACCCTCAGGTTTTTTTTTTTATAAAAAAAACACAGTTCTTAGTTTTTTATAGAAAAAAAAAATCACAGACCATCGGGTCTAATTTTTTTCTTATAGAAAAAAATTCACAGACCATCGGGTCTAATTTTTTCTTATAGAAACAAATTAAAAATTCATTCTATAGAAAGAATTCACAGACCCTCAGGTCTAATTTTAAAAAAAAAATCACAGAACCTCTGGTCTTAATTTTATCACAGACATGCAGGTCCATTTGTTCTATGAAATTCGCAGACCCCTAGGTCCTGCTTTTTCTATAGAAAAAAGTTTGCAGAACCTCAGGTTCTTTTTTTCTATAGAAACAAATTCACAAAACCTCAGGTCCAATTGTTTTCTATAGAAAAAATTCACAGACACCCAGGTTCTACAGACCATCAGGTCTAATTTTTATACCTTTCACCACACTCTTGTACCGGGTATTATGTCTTTGTACATATGTTTGTAGCAGGCAAAAATAATCGAGATAGACCCATGGTTCCTTTTGATAATATGTATAGAATCACTTTCTTAGCCGATTTATGCATGTCCGTCTGTCCATGTTAAATTGTAAATAAAGTACAGCTCGCATTTATGATCCGATTTGGATGAAATTTGGCACAGCTCATTTGTTTAGCCCAAGGACGAATCCTATTGAAATTGGGAAAATCGGTTCAGATTTAGACATAGCTCCCATATATATTTTCGTCCGATTTAAGGTAAATGGTGCACCAATGTCACTATAAATCTTTCGATTTGTACGAAATTTGGCATAACGTACTGAATTCAGCCTAGAATGATGTCTGCCAAGTTTCGTGGAAATCGGCACAGATTTAGATATAGCTCCCATATATAGTTTCGTCCGATTTAAGGTAAATGATGTACCAAATCCCTTTATATCTTTCGATTTGCATGAAATTTGGCATAACGTACTGAATTCAGCCTAGAATGATGTCTGCCAAGTTTCGTGGAAATCGGCCCAGATTTAGATATAGCTCCCACATATAGTTTCGTCCGATTTTAGGTAAATGGTGCACCAAAGTCACTATAAATCTTTCGATTTCCACCAAATTTGGAATAACGTACTGAATTGAGCCTAAAGTGATGTCTGGCAAGTTTCGAGAAAATCGGTCCAGATTTAGATATAGTTCACATATATATTTTCGTCCGATTTCATGTAAATGGTGCACAAAAGTACTTATATATCCTTCGATTTGCACGAAATTTAGTATAACGTACTGAGTTGAGCCTAGAATGATGTCTGCGAAGTTTCGTGAAAATCGGTCCAGACTTATATATAGCTCCCATATATAGTTTCGTCCGATTCAAGGTAAATGGTGCACCAATGTCACTATAAATCTTTCGATTTGTACGAAATTTGGCATAACGTACTGAATTCAGCCTAGAATGATGTCTGCCAAGTTTCGTGGAAATCGGCCCAGATTTAGATATAGCTCTCATATATAGTTTCGTCCGATTTAAGATAAATGGTGTACGAAGGTCCCTATATATCTTTCGATTTCCACCAAATTGCACCTTTAGTGATGTCTGCCAAGTTTCGAGAAAATCGGTCCAGATTTAGATATAGCTCCCATATATAGTTTCGTCCGATTTCAAGTAAATGGTGCACCAAAAGTCCCTATATATCTTTCGATTTGCACCAAATTTGGCATAACGTACTGAAATGAGCCTATAGTGATATCTGCCAAGTTTCGAGAAAATCGGTCCGGACTTAGATATAGTTCCCATATATAGTTTCGTCCGATTTCATGTAAATGTTGCACCAAAGTCCCTATATATCTTTCGATTTGCACGAAATTCGGCACAACGTACTGAATTGAGCCTAGAGTGATGTCTGCCAAGTTTCGAGAAAATCGGTCCAGATTTAGATATAGCTCCCATATATAGTTTCGTCCGATTTCATGTAAATGGTGCACCAAAGTCCCTATATATACTTCGATTTGCACGAAATTTGGCGTAACGTACTGAAGTGAGCCTAGAGTGATGTATCCCAAGTTTCGAGAAAATCGGTCCAGATTTAGATATAGCTTCCATATATATATATATATATATATTCGTCCGATTTAATGTAAATTTAGTCCAGAATGATGGGTGCCAAGTTTCGTGAAAATGGGTTGAGATTTAAATATAGCTCCATTTTATTATAGATTGATTTTAAGTAGTTGACGCACCAAGGAAACAATAGGCTGGTAGGAACAAAACGTACTGAAATTAGTATAACCTAACCTGTGACAAGTTTCGTTGAAATCGCTTTATATTTGGATATAGCTTCCATATATATTTTCGCCCGATTTTAAGTAAATTGGCCATCAAACTCCTCATGTTAGTCAGATTGGCATCAAATTTTGCACAACGTACAAAATTGAGCATAGAATTGTTGCGTTTTCTAGAAGTACAGGTATAGTCCAACGGATGACCTATTTATATTTGTCTGAAGTCGATTTACATACTTTTGTCCCATTGTAACAAACGAATGATATGTTTATGGATAGATCTAGGTAGATTCACATTTAGATAAATATCATCAACTGTTTAATATACCCATAGTGGTGAAGGGTATCATATAGTCGGCCCCGTCCGACTTTACTACTATCATTTTTATCAGGATACTAACTTTTTGTTTTTTAAAATCTTCCAACCTTAGGAGTGATTTTTCCATTGTCCACAGAAACATTGCGAACATGAATTGACCACTGACGCTTTTTATGCTCTCTACGACAGATTCCCAAGGGACAGGAGCGTTGTTTGCCATTTTGCCTAATGCTGGTATGTTGCACTTAAATGTCTAGACACTACTTGGAGACTCATAATTATTGATATTTATATGCCTGTTAGCAGAATAGACTCCAAGAGAAAACAATTGGCATGACATGGCTACTGGAAGAGCCCCTAAAGAAATCAAGATGATGGCAGCGGTGATGATGAAAAATTAGCCATTCGAATGAATGGCTCAATGGAGCCGCCAAACCATTGCTGGCTTTAAACATAATTGTTGGAATACTGTATGTGTGTTTGTGCGGTAAACATGTTCCTGCTCATTATTCTTTCTAATTGTGCGTCTAATCTGTGCGTTCAAATTGAAGATTGCTTGCTGATCACAGATAGACCGGAGTCTTTGATGTTTGCCGCCGACCACTGGGACGCAGTTATTTGTATAAATGTTAGACACGCGATTATTTACTGAATACTAGACATAAGAGAACGACAATGGGAAAATCGTGAAAGGGAGAGAGAGAGTTGGATTCAATTTCTATATGAACAGCAATGTAAATAAAAATTGCTTCGAAGAAGATCTAAAATTTCAAAATATATCCTTGATTAAAAATATGGTTTTCAAAATTTTAAGTTTTACACATTCACATAACAACCTACATAAATAATTCGGCAAACATACAAAGTTGCTGCGTAGGTATTCCTTTGAGATGCTCTTTACTCTGCTTTTAAATGAGATAATCTCCAGCGAAAATTATGTCCTTTGTGATGCAAAACATATCCACCATGCGCAATACAATTTGTGGAATTATGCTGTGACTACTCCGATTATATCAAATAACGATAAATGTTTTTCATTTTTTTTTGTTTTTCGTTGGTTGTGGTAAAACATCCATTTGAAGTACTTGATCGCTCCCCGTAGGTAGGCAGATAGCTTTGAATCGGTATACCGTGTACTTGAGAAACATAAAACAGCAGGCTGCTTCTACGGCATCGGCGGCATAACAAAATGAAAAAACGCAAAAAGGTGAAGATGCCGCCGTATATGTTGCACAGATTAATAAAACCACAAAAATGCGAACAATGTGTAAGCTTGAGAGCACCGTAATCTTGAGCGATTGATCGTGGTGACGCGGATGATAGGTAGGACAAGTACACACGGCAAAAAAGGCCATGATCGCGGTCATGATGATGACGTCTCTGAGTGCTGTTGTGGTCGATGACAATGAAGATATCGTTAATGTTGTAGAATGGAATCGATTTAAAAATATCAAATTATTTTATTAAAAAGAAAAAACGAAGGTGATGAGGGTCCTCTATTTTTTTGAAAGAGGTCCCAAAAAATTGAAATTGACAATAGAATAATTTTCTATAAAAACAAAAGCCCAAGTCCTGAGGATCTGTATTTTTTTGTATAGCAAAAAATAGAACTCACGTATCCAGGAGTTTTTTCTATAAGGGTCTGTGATTTTTTTTTTTCTATAGAAAAATAGGACCTGAGGGTCTGTGCATTTTTTTCTATAGAAAAAATAAGACCTGAGGATCTATGAATTTTTTTTCTACAGAACAACATAATACCTGAGGATCTGAGAATTTGTTTCTATAGAAAAAAAAACTTTTTTTACTAAATTTTTTCTATAGAAAAAAAATAAGTCCTGAGGTTCTGTGATTTTTTTTCTACAGACAGAAGTAAGACCTGAGGTTCTGTGAATTTTTTTTCTATAGCAAAATAATCAAAACTGAAGTTCTGCGAATTTTTTCTCTAGAAAAAAATCAGAACTGAGGTTCTGTGAATTTTTTTTATAGAAAAAAAATAAAACCTAAGGGTTTGAATTTTTTTCTTTAGAAAAAAAATAAGACCTAAGGTTCTGAATTTTTTTCTATAGAAAAAAATAAGACTTGAGGGTCTCTGAATTTTTTCTATAGAAAAAATAAGACCTGAGGGTCTCTGAATTTTTTTTCTATACACAAAAATGATACCTGAGGTTCAGCTAATTTTTTTCTATAGAAAAAAATAAGACCTGAGGTTCTGCGAATTTTTTTCTATAGAAAAAAATAAGACCTGAGTTTCTGGGAATTTTTTTATATAGAAAAAAATAAGACTTTTTTGACTAAATTTTTTTCTATAGAAAAAAATAAGTCCTGAGGTTCTGTGATTTTTTTTCTATAGACAGAAGTAGACCTGAGGTTCTGCCAATTTTTTTCTACAGAAAAAAAATAAGACCTGAGGTTCTGTGAATTTTTTTCTTTAGAAAAAATAAGACCTAATATTCTGTGATTTTTTTTATGTATAAAAAAATAAGACCTGAGGTTCTGGGAATTTTTTCTATAGAAAATAATAAAACCTATGGGTTTGTTAATTTTTTCCTATAGAAAAAATAGGACCTGAGGACCCGTGAATTTTTTCAATAGAAAAAATAGGACCTGAGGGTCTGTGTGTTTTCTATAGAACAAAATAATACCTGAGGATATGATACTTTTTTCTATAGAAAAAGTGAGACCTGAGGGTCTGTGAATATTTGTCTATAAAAATAGTACCTGAGGGTCTGTGAATTTTTTTATAGAAAAACCAGTGAGCGGAGCAGTATAGTCGGACGGGGCCGACCATACGATACCCTACCCAACTAACACGGAACTCAAATTTTCTGCGGATGTTTATTCCGAGCCTGGGCAATATATCGTGATATTTTTTCCCTCTTGCCCGATTAGAGGTAAACAGCACCTCTTCCTCACACTGACATATTTTCCGAATATTACGAGTATTCAGTACTGTCCAGATTCCCTTCAAGTGGGTTGTGGTGTGATGTTGGACTTTTATTTGTTGTCTATAGATCGACTCGAAAATAACACAAAAAATTAAGTTTTCATTCCAAAATTATTATCTGATCATCACCGAAAATTATAGGCGTTGTCCTTGACCATAACTGGAACCTCATGGAACATTTCAAAGCGATCAGCGCTATAGTTCCGCTCTCTAGAGTGATAATGGGTTACTAACTAATATACGAATACGGAGATACCTGTACTTATTTAGGTGTAACTCCCACATCCGGGCACATGCAACACATAATTGGTATTAATTTAAAGGTCAACCACACCTCTTGGATATAATATCAACTTCTCGGGTCTATGTTCTTCAGGGGTAAATAAATACGCTATAGAATACAAAATTTGTAATTTTTCACAAAAAAGTCAGGGTCCATTTGACCCGCTAAATATTGACCGATCTTTATCAAAACAGGCATGTTTGTTCTTTGGCCCGATCCCCTTCTCCATGCTAAATTTCACGATGTTCGGGCCATTATTGCGGCCTCTGGAGCGACCAGAAAAACCGCTCCGCTGACAACACAGTTGTGTAGGGTATAAATAGGATATGAGGGTCTGAATTGTTTCATTAAAAAATAGGACCTGAGGTATGTGAATTTTTTCTAACGAAAAAATTAACTTTAAGAATTTTTCCCATACCCAAGGGAAGAAAGATAGATCCTGAGGTTCTGTAGTTTTTTCGATAAAAAATCGGACCTATGGGCCTGTAAAATTCTGTGAATTGTTTACCGTATATAAAAAAACCATTATTTGATTTTTGTTATTATACAAGTTATTTGTATCAATCTTCTGCGTGTAGTGGAACCTAAAACCCGATTAAGAAATTCATTATGTTTTCATCATCACTAAACTGCCTTGCTTTACTGCACTTTTATGACATTGCCATTTTGCCACGACTGAAACGAAGATGCGTGTTATTTTAGTTTTGTTTTGTCGTTCTTTGCCAGTCCTTTCGACCGACTTTTTGTAGTTTTTGGCAGGTGGCGATTTGCGATATTTGTATGATGTTACCCGACACCAGTGTTCTTCTCTTTGCAACATATCCTCCCTAGCATAAAAATTGACTGGCACAATCATCCGAACTGCAAAGAAGTATTACGATTAAGCCAGTCGTTGAACAGTCGTCATTCATTCAATGAAATAACGGCAAAGGATACTCATGGGCAATGGGCTCAATATTGCAGCAGTACAGGATTAAAATGATTACTTTGATCGCTGAAGGAGAGGAGGGAACTGAAATATAAAAACACAACATCCTGACTGTGGGAAAATCAACAGGTGCTACCGCAAAAATATGTTTTCGTATGAAATGTTTCGTTGCGAATTTTTTGGAGAGCTATAAAAGGATTTTTATGAAAGGAATTTTATGGCCAGTCAAGCTGGTTTCTTAATGTTAGCCCCAAAATGTAAAAAAAAATCCCGAAAGAAGGGAACAAAAAAGTGGACTTTCAAAAAACAAACGTTAACGATTTAACTTTTCGATCATTGCGTATTTCCAGAAGTCAAACATGCACTCCTGGCAGCGAAATTCTCTTTGTGTTTCTGCCCAGTGAAAAAAGAAATAAACAACAACAACACAGTTTTCAATTGCTTTGATCATCCACGTAAAAAACAAACCCAACTCCTGCTCTCTTACTCTGCAGACACGCTCCCTGTACAAATTAAAAAAAAAATGTTACGGACATTAAAACCAGTAGAGAAGACGACGAGAAGATAAAAACAATCCACAGCAACAACAAAAACAACTACATAATAACAACAAGCCATAGACAACATCAGTCACTTCGCTACGACAGACGACGACCAACATATCCAACGACGGGCAGCGACGTCGTCGGCAGGAAAAATAATAAACGTAGTGTCGGCAAAGATCAAAGCCTAATCTCTGCATTAAGGCACACGCCATTTTCAACATGAAAGAGTGCCGACAACAATATTTTCTGCGGCTGCGCGAAAAGATGTTAAAGAACTGCCGACGACGTCGGCTACAAAGTCGTTACGATCGTCGGTCGGCAAAACGAAGACTCAACACAAAAACCTTTAATTATTATGTTGGTTAAATGGATTACAGAGAGCAAGTGAGTGAGCGAAATAGAGAGAGAGAAAGAGGGAGAGTAGGTTACGATGTTTTATTTTGTCTTCTCATGATTTCATTCCATTTCGAATGATTGATCGTGCCCCACTGGGGAATGGAATGGGAACGAAATGAAGTGGTTGTTGTTGAGGTATGTTGTGGTATATAAGACTTTGGCAACAATGTTGTGTGTGTGGGGGGAGGATATGGAGGATTGTTGCATTTTCTCGATAGCAGAGTAATTTCCATTCATAATCGCACTAATATTGCGATAACGGTTGACCTTGATGGATGTACTGATAAGGATATATGTATGTATGAATAGATGTGCTTCTTTGCTATGAATGAGTGGGCAACTTGAGGGCCTGGACATATCGAAGTCTTTCAGAGAATAGTTGTTTGTATAGAGGAAAGTTATCTCATTGGTTTTGTCATGTTTATAGAAAAAAAATACCCCTTTTATAGAAAAAAATGACAGGGATTATTTGTTCTATAGGAACAAAGTAGCAGGACATATGGACATGGTTTTTCCATAGAAAAGAAACGCATGACCGAAGACTCTATAGAAACAACACTGATTTGTTTTAGCAGAGAATTAAATGGAAATGAGTCTCCAAAAATATAGAAATATACAGGACGGATTTTTTAGATCAGCATGAGTTATATACAGGAACACAAAATTCACATACCCATTGGTCCTACTTTTTTCTATAGAAAAAATCACAGATTCATAGGTCCTATTTTTCCTAAAGAAAAGAAAAACACACACATATCAACGGACGTATTTTTGTATTGTAAAGAAAATCACAGACCTCCAGGTCCAATTTTTTTTATAGAATAAAAATTTACAGACCTTCAAGACCTATTTTTTCTATTGAAAGAAATTACAGACTCATTGGACTTTGTTTTTTCTATTAAAAAAACACACACACAACCACATGGCTATTTTTTATACAAAAAATTCACAGATCAACAGGTCATATTTTTTTACCCTACACAACTATGTTGTTAGGGTATTATAGCTTTGTAACGCCGCGAAATATTGGTCCTAGACTCACCTTTAAGTATACCGATCGTCATATCTCCACTAGCTGAGTCGATCTAGACATGTGTGTCCGTCCGTCTGTGGGACGGACAGGCCACAGTTATGGACCAATCTTCATGAAATTTTGCATGTAGGATTGGTTCTACCCAATGAAGACCCCTATTGCTTTTGGTAAAGATGAGTTTAATTTCTGTCGGTTTTTCTGGTCGCTCCAGAGGCCAACATTATGGCCTTATGTATGAAAAATGACAAACTTTGTATTCTATGGCGTATATATTTACCCGTGGAGGAAATAGACCCGAAAAGTTGATAATATATACAAGAGGAGTGGTTGACCTTTAAATTTATACCAATTATATTGTCGTATGTACTCGGATGTGGGAGTTACACTTAAATATTTACAAGTGCTTACGTATTCATATATTATTTAGTAACACATTACCACACTAGATTAATGTAAATGGTGCACCAAAGTCAATCTATATGTTTCGATTTGCACGCGTAATGAATTAGGTCTAGAATGAAATGTGTTAAGTTTCCTGAAAATCCCAAAGTGGTGAAGGGTATCACCACCCGTCCGACTTTACTACTTTCCTTACTGGTTTCTATTGAAAGAAACCACAGACTCATAGGACCTTTTCTTCTATACAAAAATCCACAATTATATTTTTTTCTATAAGAAAAATTCACAGACTTATAGGGCCTATATTTTCCTATAAAAAATACACAGTCACAGTTTTTCCTATAGAAAAAATCACAGATCCTCAGTTCATATTTTCTCTATAGATAAAAATGCACATGTCCTAGTTATACCCTTCACCACACTGTAGTACAGGGTATTATTTCTTTGTGCATATGTTTGCAACAGGCAAAAATAATCGAGATAGACCCATGGTTACTTTTGAGAATATGCATAGAATCACTTTCTGAGTCAATTTACGCATGTCCGTCCGTCCGTCCGTCTGTCCATCTGTCCATGTTAAATTGTAAACAAAGTACAGGTCGCATTTATGATCCGCAGTGGATGAAATTTGTTTGGACCAAGGGCGAACCCTATTGAAATTGGGAAAAATCGGTTCAGATTTAGATATAGCTCCCATATATATTTTCGTCCGATTTAAGGAAAATGGCGAACCAAAGTCCCTATATATCTTTCGATTTGCACGAAATTTAGCACAGCGTAATGAATAGGGTCTAGAATGGTGTGTGCAAAATTTCGTGAAAAAGTACATATAGCTCCCATATAAAGCTTCGCCCGATTTTAGGTAAATAGTCCACTAAAGTCCCTGGAAATCTTTTGATTGGCACGAAATTTGGCTCAGCGTAATGAATAAGGTATAGAATTATGTCTGCCAAGTTTCGTGAAAATCGGTTCAGATTTATATATAGCTCTCATATATATTTTCGTCCGATTTAATTTAAATGGTGCACCAAAGTCCCTATATATCTTTCGATTTGCACGAAATTTGGCACAGCGTAATGAATTAGGTCTAGAATGATGTGTGCAAAGTTTCGTGAAAATCGGTTCAGATTTAAATATAGCTCCCATATATATTTTCGTCCGATCTAATGTAAATGGTCCACCAAAGTCCCTATATATCGTATTGAATTAGGTCTAGAATGATGTGTGTTAAGTTTCCTGAAATCGGTTCAGATTTAGATATAGCTTCTATATCGGTTGCAGAATGAAATGTTTATGGATCCAATTTCATTCCTTTAAAAATGCGACGTCTGTTAGGATTCATCTGTTGAATATATCCTATCTTTTCCTATCTTTTTTTCCTATAACAAATTTCAAAGATCCACAGGTGCTGTTTTGTCTAATTCACAGACCTCTGGGTATTACATTTTGCATATTATCAGGTATATTTTTTTCACAGGCCCTATAAGTCCTTTGGACGCTTACAATTTTTGTTTGTTTTGACATTAGTCAGTCCTTATGTCCCCGAGGATTATTTCCTTTAAAAAGAGTGAGGTGTTTGCCAACACAAAGTAAATGTATGATGACGATCAGTCTTTGGCCAGCGTAGACATTTTTCAGTTAAATTTTCAAATTCGGTATATTATGATATCACTAAAACTGAATTTAAGATAATTTTATTATTCTTAAGTACCTCAAATTTATTAAGCATTCGTTTATGGCTCATATAAATTTGCATTTCGTTTTTCTTTTGTTCGCAATTTAATTCATATTAAAATCCTTAATGACACCACAAAATAAATAAGTTTATTAATGGATTTATTCAAATTTCATTGAGTTTTAAATACAAAACGATTTCTTAATTTTCATCTCTGTGTCGGCATTTTAACTGAAAATTGTAATAAAAATTAACCACTTTGGCAGAGAACACATTTCGGTTGCCTGCCTCATTTGTGGTTATTTTGCTTCATATAGTCGTCATGATATGGGTGTCGGAATGGGAGTAGTTACGTTTTATGGTGATTGTCTTGCCTTGGATAATACACTGGATGACACCATTACTTACTTATTTTTTTTATATATATTATTAATGACAAAGTGTTATGGTGTTGTTGCTATCTTCCTTCTTTTCCCTCATAATGCATTCGCCAAATAGACTAACATTATATTAAATTGTTGGTATGTATGTGTAGGGATGTGAATGTATGTTTGTTCTCATATGTTCAGCTCTAGGACAAGTTTTACTGACCACACATTTAATTATCTGCGATACTGCCGACCATTGATGTTTATTAACTTCTTCTGCTTGATCAAAGAAATATGTTAGTGTGGTAATTTTGACATTGGAAATAATATTGAAGAAAACTTTAGCACTGGCGCCGAATGTGCGGTTCGTAAGCCCAAGGTTTTTGAATTCTTGTCAAAAAAGAAATACAGGACTGATTGTTTTCATGAATATATTTTTTGTTTTAATTTTTAAGGGTGTTTCCCTTAAGTTTGGAAATATTACGATGTGCAAAGCATGAATGAAATCGGTTACTCCCCTCGAGAGTTATCATGTATATTAGCTACTATTATAGCTATTCAGGCTGACAGGAAATATTTGTTTCTTAAAAAAAAAATCTTAGGAACTAGAAAAAAATATTTCATTATTGTAAAAAAAATTCTATAGAGAAAAATAGGTTTGCTGTAGAAAAAATAGTTCCTGTAAATTTTCTTATATATAAAAAATAGGTCCTGTAAAATCTCATGATGTATTCTTCTATAGAAAAAAGGGCCTATTTTTCATTTAGAAGGAAATTCAAAAGTAATATTTTTTCTATAGAAAAACTATCTCTATAGAAAAAATTAACAGAAAGGATTTTTTTCAATACAGGAACATTTTTTATTTCTATAGAATAGAAATTTACAGGGAAATAAATTTTCCTATAAAAAAAATCACTGGAACCATTTTTTTCTATTTTTTGTAAAAAAAACCAGGACCAGGAACAGTTTTTCTGCAGAAATTATTTCAGGGCAACTGAAATGTTTTATATAGAAAAATTCAGTACAAGGTAGAAAACATTATCGGTACACAACATCTTATTTTTTATGGATAGAAATTCTCAGTAGTAAAGGTTCCATTTCTTCTATTAACCACAAAAAAAAAAAAATCACAAGGCAAAAAAACGTTTACAGAAATTTTTTTATGCAAAAAAGATAATTTAGGAAGCATCACAAGATAAAAACAACTTCTCAGGACAATATGTTATATTTTTTTCTATAGAAAAAAAACCGGTGCAAAAGGTTATATTCTCCGGACTCAAGGTCCTATTTTTTATACCCTTCACCACCCTGGGTATTATGTCTTTGTGCATATGTTTGTATCAGGTAAAAGGAAACGAGATAGACACATGGTTCCTTTCGAGAATATGCATAAAATCAATTTCTGAGTCGATTTACGCATGTCCGTCTGTCCGTCCGTCCTTCAGTCCATGTATTGTTGTGAACAAAGTACAGGTCGCATTTATGATCCGATTTGGATGAAATTTGACATAGGTCACTTATTTAGCCCAAGGACGGGCCCTATTGAAATTGGGAAAAGTCGGTTCAGATTTAGATATATCTCCTATTTATATATTTGCCCGATTTAATGTAATGGTGCACCAAAGTCCCTATATACCTTTCGATTTCCACGAAATTTGGCATAGCGTAATGAATTAGGTCTAGAATAATGTGTGTTAAGTTTCCTGAAGTCGATCCAGATTTAGATATAGCTCCCATATATAAAGTTTCGTCCGATTTAATGTAAATGGTGCACCAAAGTCCCTATATATCTTTCGATTTGCACGAAATTTGTCATAGCGTAATGAATTAGGTCTAGAATGATGTGTGTAAAGTAATGTAAATTGTGCACTTGTGTGTCCGATTGCCACACAATTTTGTACAATGAACTGTAGTTAATCTCTGCCAAGTCTCATTGAAATCGGTTCAGATTTTGATATAGCTTCTACATATATATTTTCGTCCGATTTAACGCCAAATTGACACAAATTTTTCACAACGTACTGAAGTTAGTATAACCTAGAGGTAGGATATAAATGCTTCGACAAGGTGGGTCCAATCGGCACAAAATATTGATCTACGTACTGAAGTTACTATAACATAAGAAGCAACCCTATATCTGACCAAATGAAAAATTTAGTATAGGTGGCAGAATGACATGTTTATGGATCCATTTTCATGTTAATGGTCCTTCAAAAATTAGACGTCTGTTAGGATTCATCTGTTGAATATGCCATAGTCTTGAAGGATATCATATAGTCGGCCCCGTCCGACTTTACTCCGATCCTTACTGGTTTTTCTATACATACAAATTCTCAGGAGTACAGGTTCCATTTATTCTTTTTACCACAAAAACTTTCACAGCAACATTTTTTCTGCAAAAAAGATTATTTAGGAAGGACAATAGGATAAAGAAACACCATCTCAGGACAGGATTTTTTTCTATAGAAAAAAATCGGTACAAAAGGTTATATTCTCCGGACTCAAGATCCTATTTTTTTCTATAGAGACAAATTCTCAGAATACAGGTTCTATTTCTTCTAGGACCTAATTTTTTTCTATATAAAAAAATTGAAGGTCGCTGGGATTTTTTTTATGAATACAAAAAAGAATAAATAGTAATAAAAATTCTGCTACAATATTTCCCACAGCTGTATGACGTGCTGGGTAAGTGATGATTTCCGTGCAGAGGCCAAGATTATAAAGCACATTTGGCGGCGTATTTCGGTAGCTGTATGAACAGAAAAAAAGTTAATTACTTTGAAGGTGCTGTGAGCGTGTATGTATTTTTGTTGTTGTGGTCTTGTCTTCTGTTCTTTCCGCTGTTAAAGTGAAGTGTAAACTTAATGCTGCGACTGGGGGCTGCCTGTGTTTGTATTTGTATAGAAAATGAAGAAATTGAGCAATTTCCGAAATAGTTGTTGGTTGGTTGTACTTGTTGTTGTTGTCATATATCTTATAAAGCGGCAACATCAAATACTGTTCAATATTGGTTATACAAATTGGATAACAGTTATAAAGTATTGTTGTTGTCATTAAATTTTGTTTCTGTTGTTGTTGTTGTTTTTTGGGAAGTGGTGGTAACAAGAAAAGAAAACTGCACACAATGGTAATCTTTGTTACACGAGAGGATGTAGTTTCGGAATTTTTGAGTAACTAAGTAGATATAATTTTCAAAAAATTATACTTAAAAATTATGGCAAAATATGTATTGATATTATTATGCTAATAGGCTTCACATGAGAATATTTTTAAATAAATGTTTACCCAGAATAGAGTTTATTAACATAAGATAATATAGTAAGATTTCACGTAAGTGTTCAACATACTGATTTTAACAACAATTAGTACACTTCATGGGTGGCGTAGGGGATGATAGATACCAAGCAACGGTCTGATTGGCTTTAAGATAGCGAAGTCCAGGCTTATCTTCGTCCCTCTTTCATCTCAATAGTGGACACTGACCTTCCCGTGGTGCCACCTGGGGAGCTATTCTCATCACCCGATGAAATAGTGAGCTAATATGTGCCGCGAGTTCACCCATAAGAACTATAAAAAATGGGTTAAGGCGTCGGGTTAGTTGCCCACTCTCGGAAAACCCAACCTACTATGAAAAGCTAATGTTGACGACCCCCGCAAACGTATAAAGGACCACGATCTGCGAATCTGCACTTGGAATGTGTGCACGTTGTACAGAACAGACGCAGTGTTCGCTTTGGCGGATATACTCGAGAAGAACAAAGCCGATATTATTGCAGCAACAAACATACACAAGGCCACCTGGATCTCTCCTGATCAAGCGAATATCGATTCGGACCATTGTCGCAGTCAAGGTACGCACCCATCTTAATGTTGCAGCAAAGGTGCGATCTAATACAACACGGAAACTCGACGTCGAAAAGCTGCAACACAACAGGTAGCCGAGGCCTACTCCGCTCAACTTACCCATCTGCTTGAAGAAATCACTTCTTTTCCTGATAATAGTATAGAAGCACAATGGCAAAGAATTGCCCACTCCCTACAAACTGCAGCAAAAGGAACAATTGGGTACTAAAAACCACTACCAAGAAACCCATGGTACGATCAGGAGTGTCGTAATGCTACTGATGTGAAAAACGCAGCGTATAGGGCAACCCTTCAGACAGTAGCAACACGTAACGTGATGGAGAATTATCGGGAGAAAAGGAGAGAGGAGAATCGTGTTTTCAGAAAAAAGAAGAAAGAACAAGAAAAACGTGAGCGTGAGCAAATTGAGATGTACAGGAGTCATAATGAAGTTCGGAAATTTTACCAACGAGTAAAACACCAAACCGAAGGCTTTGGTGCAGGCACATCCTCCTGTAGAGATGAAGAAGGAAACCTGGTGACAGATACAGACAGCGTGTTAAGGATCTGGAAGGAGCATTTCTGTACACCAAACAACACATGTTACTCGCCTACGCCGATGACATCGATATAATGGGCCGAACATTGCGAGCGGTAACAGCCACCTTTGAACAAATTTGAAAAGAAGTCTGCAAAAGTGGGTCTGGCAGTAAACGGCGAAAAGACCAAGCTTTATATACCTTGGTACCGCCATAAATAAAACGAATGACATCAGTTTTGAAATTCGGAGAAGGATTGTGATGGCCAACAGATGCTACTATGGTCTAAGTAAGCAGTTTAGAAACAAGGCCACCTCCCGCCAGACCATACTCACACTTTACAAGACGCTGATACTACCCGTGCTATTATATGGATCAGAAGCATGGGTACTTGCGCAAGCAGATGAGGCTGCTCTTGGGGTGTTTGAAAGAAAAATTCTCCGAAAGATCTATGGGCCGATCTGCGTCGACGGTGAATATCGGCGTTGAATGAACCACAATCTTTACAATTTATCGACATAGTCAGTCGTATTGAGCTGCAGCGACTACGGTGGCTAGGCCATGTTGTGCGGATGAATGAAAATGCCCCAGCTCAAAAGGCATATATAAAAGGCATGATGGTTCCCGTAGAAGGGGAAGGCCACGAATTCGATGGAAAGACCAAGTAGAAAACAACATCTTGGAACGTGGTCTTCCAAATTGGTGGATTTGCACACAAGACCGACGCGCTTGGAAATCTTTTTTAAGCTCGGCTTATGGAACAACCGTTCTGTAACAAGCCAGCTAAGTAAGTAAGTACACTTCATTTTATATTAAGTTCGGTGGGCTGTGCAAAAATTCTTGTCAACATAACACATGTAGGGTCTGATAGAAGTCGTATCTAATTATGCACCAATTTGTGACACTCATACAGAAATATAAACCCCCTTTTACAGATAACCTCCCTCGTTGAGTGTACATTTAGTTGTCATGTTTGACAGAACTACTTCTGAGAATTTTTTTTACAAATTCGTCCTGGCCGAACATTATGTCATTTTACTTATAAACAATTCACTTTATTAATTATCTTTGGACCACCCTAATGTTTATGATTTAATTTATTTTTACCGCCCAAGAAAGAAGTCATTGTCTCTTCGAATAATATTCCAAATTATGATAAAATCTTAATTTTATGTTTCCTGTAAACAAATACACAAAGGATTTTATTCCAAGTGTATTCCCTTTTCTTACCATCCTCCACACCAGTCAATTTTTATGATTCATATTAACGATGGCCAACTATCTTGGTGGCCAGAGTTTAATAAATTTATAAATATCAGTATTTAAACAATGAATGGGTTAATTCTTGGAAAGTCGAATATAAATTTCAAAACAGAGACAATTTGTTAAATCAATTGGCCAATGCCGACAATATTTGACAGGGCCACCCGAATTGTACTTGCTACATGTTGTGGCACATTGGACTACCACCACCAGCACCACAACACTCTAAAAGAAGCCTGAGATGAACATGTGGGCCCAATGAACACTGACTGGACTGGCTATTCAGTGTTTTGTAATTCGATTGTAAACACTTCTCAGCGGGATATCGGACGCTAGCCATAGGGACTCTTGGCTATGGATCAAACCGAAATGCATCCAATAACAACAACAATGTATCAATTGTTACTAGACATTATGTGCCTTACAACAACAATATACCACTACATCGTTACAAACACACACATACACCAATTTACTGGTGGCATCCCGCGGTTGACTAGTTCTCTAGTAAGTGTTAATCATTGACGAAACGAACAAACGTCATAATATTGTCTTGTTAATCTTGTCAAATCTTCCCAGGGCGATGGAAACGAACCCTTTTGTTTACGTCGTTGTCGATGGCCTTTGATGTCGATGTCGTTTGGTTGTTCGTATTCAGAGAATTACGCTTGAATCACACGCTGCCGGCTAAAGAGGAAATGAAATAAGTTATTAAGAATTTTTTTTTTGGTTAAATCTTGGAAGATAAAGATCTGCCGTAACTCTAAGGCAGGAAATTCAATGGATGTAAACAAAATTCGTGTTGGTATGGGAGAATAATTATCAATTACTTAGATTATATTTTCAAGGACTATCAATACGAGATGGGTGGATCACTTACTATTACTATTACAGCCATTCTGTTTGCAACACGTCGAAATATTTACCGGAGACTGCATAAAGTATAAATATCCATGAATAGAATCAAATTCTATTTCGATTTTTTCTTATTATTTAACTTTAGTACAGTATTTCTGGAATGTTTGCTTCGCATTCTTTTGGCCCAAGCCCGGATGGAGACACATCCCGGATCATTGTTCAGCTCAGTTTGTCAAAATCTAACCCAATAAAGATCGATATCTATGAGATCCAACAGATTAGAAAAATGGTGCATTTTTGAAATTGTTTTGGCTTAAAGCGAATACGAGGGTATAGCGTCAGGGACCATATATAACAGCAATTCGACGTATTAGATGTAAACGTCTCCATCGGGATGGATTAGTACTCCTTTTATACAATTATATCTAGAAGTGCCTGAATTTTTCGCCTCACATGATATTTTCATTATGGCATCCCATTTTATGAAATTACAAAAGGGCTCGCATGATTCGCCGGGCAAATTAATAGCTCAACGATTGTCTGCGCTGCTGACGAATAGCGAAAACTGACCAACCAGGCTCAGACCAGCCCTTAAGTGGGCCACACACGTCAAACATGTGCGTTCGATCGATGTGAAGCTCCTAGCCCACACACGTCAAACGGATCCACAAAACTTAATTTCGTATTTATTTTTGAAGTGTGAAGATGGACAGCGATAGTGATGACGGAGAAAGATCAATATTTTTATTTAATATAAATTTATTAAATACTTATATATTATTCCGGGAAAAGTATTTTTATTTCCCACACTGTAGGATATGTGTAAAAAAACATCAAAAGAATTCTTCCAAAATATTTTTTGCATATGTTTGACATTGTCCGCTGATCCGCACTCCACGAAATTTCACAAAAAATGAAAAAATATCCACACACCAGGTCACAGACGTCAAACATGTGCGCGTCGCACAACGAAAAATTAAAAATTTTTAATTTCTTTCGATCGGTGTGCGCACCGCCAAATTGGTGTGTACACCGTACCACACACGTCAAACATTGCTTCGATTCACACCGATCGAACGCACATGTTTGACGTGTGTGTCCCACTTTAATTATCATATCCATTACCAGACATCATTAGACAGACATCTTCTCATTTTCGGTCAGCAGATATGCATTTCAAGGACATCATTATAAAGGATTATCCATTTCGTGATATTTAAGAGTTTTTTTGTGCAATGACTTGCGATATTTGAAATCATATTTTTTTCAAGAACCTAAAAGCGTAGATTTTTTTAGAATTTTGTCAAAGACTCTAAAGCGTCAATTTAAGATTTAGATATAGCTCCCATATATAGCTTCGCCCGATTTTAGGTAAATAGTCCACTAAAGTCCTTGGAAATTTTTTGATGTGCACGAAATATGGCACAGAGTTATGAATAACATCGAGAATGATGTCTGCCAAGTTTCGTGAAAATCGGTTCAGATTTAGATATAGCTCCCATATGTATTTGCATCCGATTTAAGATAATTGGTGCACCAAAGACTGAAATCGGTTCAGATATAGATTTATAACAAAACGCGTCGCCTGTTAGGATACATATGTAAAATATACCCAAAGTGGTGAAGGGTATCAATAGTCGGCCCAGTCCGACTTTACTACTTTCCTTACTGGTTATAATTTCTATTAGCGATACACCGATAAAGAATATGTATACCCTTCACCACAATGTGGTACAGGTTTTATGTCTTTGTGCATATGTTTGTAACAGGCAAAGGAATCGAGATAGACACATGGTTCCTTTTGAGAATATGCATAAAATCACATTCTGAGTCGATTTATGCATGTCCGTCTGTCCGTCCGTCCATGTAATTTTGTGAGCAAAGTACAGGTCGCATTTATGATCCGAACTGGATGAAATTTGGCACAGCCCATTGCTTTGGCCCAAGGACGAACACTATTGAAATTGAAGACAATCGGTTCAGATTTAGATGTAGCTCCCATATATATTTTTGTCCGATTTCATGTAAATGGTGGACCAAAGTCCCTATATATCTCTCGATTTGCACCAAATTTGGCGTAACGTACTGAATTAAGCCTAGAGTGATGTCTGCCAAGTTTCGAGAAAATCGGTCAAGATTTAGATATAGCTCCCATATATGGTTTCCCCGATTTCATGTAATTGATGAACCAGAGTCCCTATATATCCTTCTATTTGCACGAAATTTGGCATACCGTACTAAATTGAGCCTAGAGTGATGTCTGCCAAGTTTCTAGAGAATCGGTCCACATTTAGATGTAGCTCAGATATATTGTTTCGTCCGATTTCATGTAAATGGTGTACCAAAGTCCCTATATATCCTTCGATTTGCACTAAATTTGGCATGAGCCCTGGGTAATGTCTGCCAAGTTTCGTGAAAATGGATCAAGGTTTAGATATAGCTCCCATACATATTTTCGTCCTATTTAATATAAATTTTGTCCAGAATGATGTGTGCCAAGTTTCGTGAAAATCGGTTGAGATTTAGATATAGCTCCCTTTTATTATAGATTGATTTTATGTTATTGACGCACCAAAACAAAACGTACTGAAATTAGCATAACCTAACCTGTGACAAGTTTAGTTGAAATCGCTTCATATTTGGATATAGCTTTCATATATATTTTCACCCGATTTTAATTAAGTTGGGCATCAAACTCCTTTTGTTAGTCAGATTGACATAAAATTTTGCACAACAGACATAGCCCAACGGATGACCTATTTATATTTGTTTGAAATCGATTTACATACTTTTGTCCCATTGTAACAAACGAATGACATGTTTATGGATAGATTTAGGTCGTTTCACATTTAGATAAATATCACATATTTTATTTCATCCAATTTCATGTTAATAGTCCTGTTTTATATACCCATAGTTGTGAAGGGTATCATATAGTCGGCCCCGTCCGACTTTACTACTTTCCTAACTGGTTATAATTTTTATTAGCGATAGTGATACACCGATAAAGAATATTTTTTAGGTAAAAGATCATCTGAACTAAAAGGGTTTTTGTTAGGAAATTTGTCAAGAAATATCAGAACTATAAACATGGTTCTTTAAAGAAATGATGTTAAGGATCATCAGAACTCTGAGCATGGATTTTTAAGGGACATTTTAAAAATCGGAAATTATTTATTTTATTACAAACATTTTGATCCACACTAGGCTTTATTTATGCCTACGGTCCTAAATATCAATCGCATTAAGATCAAAGTGTGAGCGTCGACTGTTTATGCCCATTGATTTTCATTTACGGAATTCGTGTCCTTGATGTACGCCAGATCCTGATCTCCTACTCTACTATTGCAGCTCCCTTCAAAACAGTGTAACTGCCGAAGGCACATCACATCAATTAGTTATACAACTGTGACAAATATACTCAGCGAGTAATAAATCATAGGGGATAATTGAAATCGTCACACCTGTTCAGGCTGAACGATAACACCGCAAAAAACAAAAAAAAAAAAAAAAAAAAAAGACGGAAAAACTGAAAACAGGAACGAAAAGAGATTAAGAAGATGAAGCAAAAAAGTCGAAGAACAATCACATTCAACGGCCGGTCGGTCAGTGGCAATCACTGTCGGGTCGTTCGGCATAATTAAGGAAACTGCGTAACAAAGTAGCTCTTCCATAACGCAGAGCACATCATTGGAAAACGGAAAGTGTAAGCATGTGTGTGTGTGAGAGAGCCGGTGCATGTGCAGGGCTCATAAATATAAGTGCATGATTAATGCGTGGTAAGGCTACCATAAAAAAACTAAACCAAAGATTAAAGTAAGCCGACTACCAATGACAAACAGAGGCCGAAGCAGAAAACGACAACGAAGTAGGTGTACGAATTTGAAACCAAAGCGATGAGAGTTGGGCGGGTAAAGGCAGGTGACTTAAGGTTACGGCCTCCATCAAAAAAGGACATCAAAGTGTATAGCGCTGTAGGCTTTCAAATTATGAGCCGCAGCTACAAATTACACACTTCATTAAAACACACAGAGTTTTTTTTTGATTTCAAAGCGGCAACAATAACCTTACAACGTTGTAGAGGATCAGTTCATACAGTCTTTTATGATTTATCACTCAGAAACAGAAAACTCCAGTGGATAATCTCATTAGTTCAGTATAACAAAACCATAATTATCTACACGCTTTTCGGCAGGATAATATTGCGATCAGTTTGTGTTGAAATGTTCAATTGAATTGCCGTTTGCACAGTGGCGACAAAAAGGAAAACAACATTGGAAAAATATTTAAAAAATCCACAGTTATGAGATTTAATATTTTGACGTCCAGACGTTAAAATATTTGTAAAAAATTCAAGACCCCTGTTACTTGCAAAAATATTATAGATAACATAATTTCAAAACCAGTGAGTGGAGCAGTATAGTCGGACGGGGCCGACCATACGATACCCTACACAACTACCACGTAACTGTAACTTTCTGCGGATTTTTATTCGGAGCGTTGAAAATATTTCATTATAGATTCACCTTTTTGCCCGATTAGAGGTTAACAGTGCGTATTCCTTACACTGACATATTTTACGAATATTCAAAATATTCAGTACGTTCAGTACTTGTCTATATTCCCTTCACCGTTGTGATGTTCCGCTTATATTTGTGGCCTATAAATCAACTAAAAAAAACACAGATCATTTTAGACCTAATTCATTACTCTGTGCCAAATTTCGTTCAAATCGAAAGATATATAGGGACTTTGATTCACCATTTACCTTAAATCGGACAAAAATATATATGGGAGCTATATCTAAATCTGAACCGATTTTCATGAAACTGAACACACATCATTTTAGACCTAATTCATTTCTCTATGCCAAATTTCGGGCAAATCGAAAGATATATGGGGACTTTGGTACACCATTTTCATTAAATCGGACGAAAATATATATGGGAGTAATATCTAAATCTGGACCGATTTTCAGGCAACTTAACACACATATTTCTAGACCTTATTCAGTACGCTGTGCCACATTTCGTGCAAATCAAAAGAGTTGTAGGGACTTTGGTACACGATTTACATTAAATCGGACGAAAATATATATGGGAGCTATATCTAAATCTGAACCGATTTTTTCCCAATTTCAATAGGGTTCGCCCTTGGGCCAAACAAATGAGCTGTGCCAAATTTCATCCAATTCGGATCATAAATGCGACATGTACTTTGTTTACAATTTAACATGGACAGACAGACAGACAGACGGACATGCATAAATCGACATAGAAAGTGATTCTATACATATTCTCAAAAGGAACCATGGGTTTTTCTCGATTATTTTTGCCTGTTACATACATATGCACAAAGACACAGTGTGGTGAAGGGTATAAACACAAAAAGTTTCGGTCCACTTCATCCCAAAATTATTATGTGATTATCACCGAATATTATAGGCGCTGTCCCTGATCATAACTGATACCTCATGGAACATTTCAAAGCGATCATCAATGGTTTACTAAATAATATCTGAATACGTAAACACCTGTACATATTTACGTGTAACTCACAAAAGGAGCATGCTTAATCTTTGGCCCAATCACCTTCTCCATGTAAAAATTCGCGATGTTTGGGCCATAATTGTGCCCTCTGGAGCGACCAAATTTTAATCGATCTTTACCAAACACAATAGGGGTCTTCATTGGGCAGAACACATCCTACATGCAGATTGGTCCATAACAGTGGCCTGTATCGTGTTTACAAATTATAATGGACAGACGGACGAACGGACACACATGCCTACATCGATCAGCTAGTCGAGACATGACGTTCGGTATACTTAATGATGGGTCTAGGACCAATATTTCGCTGCGTTACAAACTCTTGGGGCTGCACAAAGCTATAATGCCCTGACAACATAGTTGTGTGGGGAATAAATACTTTATAAAAATACTCTTTAACAAAATCCTTACTGTCCCTTAAAAAAACCTTAAAATCTTCGCGTAAAAATTAAAACTTAAGATGTTGTCAAAAAATGGGTATTCTTAAAATTCAAAAATAAATTTTGAATTTCTTGAAATCAGTTTGATTCTTGAATTTTCCTTCTCATAAATATATGTTTCAGAAATTTTATAACACACTGCGGCCCAACATCAAAGTGGCGAATGCAATCACAAAAAGAGAAATAATGAAAAAAAAACAAATCAATCTTTCTTACTGTGTGAGCTGCAAAGAAGCTATAAAAGGAAATTGTGAACTGCTCAGAAAATCAATTATGGAAACAATACCCAATGTCAAATATGTCACCCGGCAAAAGGTAACAACCATGGCCATGGCAAATGCAGACCAAATCAAAAGTCATAAATGTCCTAATACATAACAGGATAAATGCAAAGACTTAACACAGCCACAAAGGAATGCACACACTCCACTAAGAGGAGGTGACGCACTTAGCACACACTTTGCAAGTCAGGTTCAAGTCAAATGAAAAAAAAAAAATGAATAAAGAAACGAAATTGAGGCTGTACCCATGAAGCTACATTAGAAATGTATTTGCAGAACAACAAAGTGAATTCTTTTTATATGTACCGAAAGGTTTTATGTTTGGAAAGATATTTTGTGAGCTGCAAAGAAACAACCAAATTGAAATTGTGAACTGCTCAGAAAATCAATTATGGAAAAAATACCGAATTCCAAATACGTCACCTGGCAAGAAGTAACATCCAGTTATAGCCATGGCAAATGCAAACCAAATCAAAAGACATAAATGTCCTCATACATCACAGAATAAATGCAAGGACTTAACACAGCCATAAAGGACGCAGTTAGCACACACTTTGTACGTCAGGTTCAAGTCAAATGAAAGGAAATTTACCAAAATAAAACCAGTAAGTAAAGTAGTAAAGTCGGACGGGGCCGACTGTATGATACCCTTCACCACTTTGGGTATATTCAACAGACGAATCCTAACAGACGTCGAATTTTTTGAAGGATCATAACATGAAAATGGATCCAAAAACATGTCATTCTGCAACCTATATGAAATTTTAGGGTACAAACTATAGGGTTGCTTCTTACAGTGGGACAAATTTATGTAAATCAATTTAAAGCATATACATATATATATATATATATGGGTGCACCTTTTACTTAAAATCTAACGAAACTATATATAGGAGCTATATCTAAATCTAAACTATTAGGTCATACTAAAATCGGGCAAAACACGCATCATTCTAGACCTAATTCAGTACACTATACCAAATTTCGGGCAAATCGAAAGATATATAGGGACTTTGTACAATATTTCCATTAAATCGGACGAAAATATATATGGGAGCTATATCTAAATCTGAACCGATATTCAGATAACTTAACAAACATCATTTTAGACCTAATTCAGTACGCTGCGCCAAATTTCATGCAAATCGAAAGATATATAGGGACTTTGGTGCAC
This sequence comes from Musca vetustissima, assembly GCF_032173495.1. NCBI lineage: Eukaryota > Metazoa > Arthropoda > Insecta > Diptera > Muscidae > Musca > Musca vetustissima. The sequence continues at coordinate 26,918 of NW_026883831.1, forward strand.
CAATTACCTTAAATCGGACGAAAATATATATGACAGCTATATCTAAATCTGGACCGATCTTCACGAAACTTAACAACATCATTTTAGACCTAATTCAGTACGCTATGCCAAATTTCGTGCAAATCGAATGATTTTCAGGGACTTTGGTGCACCATTTACCTAAAATCGGGCGAAACTATATATGGATGCTATATCTAAATCTGGACCGATTTTCACTTAACACACATCATTCTAGACCTAGTTTAGTACGCTGTGCCAAATTTCGTGCAAATCGAACGACATATAGGGACTTTGGTACATCATTTACATTAAATCGGACGAAAATATATATGGGAGCTGTATCTAAGTCCTTGGGCCAAATAGGTGGCATATGCCAAATTTCATCCAATTCGGATCATAAATGCGACCTGTACTTTGTTTACAATTTAACATGGACAGACGGACAGATGGACGGACGGACCTGAGTAAATCAACTTAAAAAGTGATTCTATCTATTTTCTCAAAAGGAACCATGTGTATATCTCGTTTCCTTTTGCCGGATACAAACATATGCACAATGCCATAATACTCTGTAACCTGTACCTGTACGCTGTAGTGTGGTGAAGGGTATAAAAATGAATAAAGAAACGAAATTGAGGCTGGATCCACGAAACTATATTAGAAATGCGTTTGCAGAACAACAAAATGAATTCCTTGTATATGGACCGAATGGTTTTATGATTGGAAAAATGACATCAGCAGGGGCAACTATAGATTTTTGTACAGTATATTTGAACTAAGACATGTTGTGTGGATTTTTATACCCTTCACTACACTGTGGTACATATGTTTGTGCATATGTTTGTAACAGGCAAAAATAATCGAGATATACCCATGGTTCCTTTTGAGAATATGCATAGAATTACTTTCTGAGTCGATTTATGCATGTCCGTCCGTCTGTCCATGATAAATTGTAAACAAAGTGCAGGTCGCATTTATGATCCGATTTGGATGAAATTTGACACAGCTCATTTGTTTGGCCCAAGGACAAACCCTATTAAAATTGGGAAAATCGGTTCAGATTTAAATATATCTCCCATATATAGTTTCGCCCGATTTTAGGTAAATAGTCCTCTAAAGTCCCTATGTATCTTTCGATTTGCACGAAATTTGGCGCAGAGTAATGAATAAGGTCTAGTCTGATATGTGTTAAGTTTCGTAAAAATCGGTTCAGATTTAGATATAGCTCCCATATATATCTTCGTCCGATTTAAGGTAAATTGTGTACCAAAGTCCCTATATATCTTTCGATTTGCACGAATTTTGGCATAGCGTTCTGAATTAGGTCTAGAATGATGTGTGGAAAGTTGCGTGAAAATCGGTTCAGATTTAGATGTAGCTCCCATATATATTTTCGTTCGATTTAAGGCAAATTGTGTACCAAAGTCCCTATATATCTTTCGATTTGCACGAATTTTGGTATAGAGTACTGAATTAAGTCTTGAATGTTGTTGCTAAGTTTCGTGAATATCCATAGCTTGGTCGATTGACACAACGTTCTGAAGTAATATAAATTAGTCTCTGGCAATTTTCCCTGAAGTCGGTTCAGATATAGATATATAATAAACACGCGATGTCTGTTATGTAGAATATACCCAATGTGGTGAAGGGTATCATTTAGTCGGCCCAGTCCGACTTTACTACTTTCCTTACTGGTTTAATAATATATTTTTTCCAGTATCTACAATATTTTTCAAAGGTCTATTTTTTTAAAAACCTTGTAAGCGTGAAAGATTTAAAGAATATTTTTCAAGGTTTATCAGGGCATGACACTAAATTATGACAAGGATCACTGGTCTATTGCGTTGATTTTTTTAAAGAAATCTTGACAAGGATAATCCGAAACTAAAGAAATTTTGAAAAGGACCATTCGAACTAAAAGCGCATATTTTTTAAAGAAATTTTAAAAAAAGATATTTGTTGACAAGGATTATAAGCGTGGATTTTTAAAGAAATGTTGACAAGGATCACAGGCTTGAATTTTTAAAAGAAATTTTGACAAGGAGCATTCGAACTATGAGCGTGGATTTTGCAATATATATTTTTTCTTAAGTACTCAGAGTGTTAGGTATGACTTTTTAAAAAATATCTTTCAAGGAGTGTTTTTAAGAATATTTTGAATGTAATGTTGATCTTATACCCTTCCCTTCCCCTCAAAAACGTTGATTGTGACCGCAAACATTTCTTTTTTTAATAACTTAGTTGTTAAATTTAACATAAAAACAACGTAAGCAGATACAGGTTCGCCGATCAAGCAACGCTCTCATCAGCATTCACATCGAATCTTATCTATTCACCGATATCTCACATTTTTGTTTTTGGTTTGGAATACAAAATATAGACGTTAATTTCTGTAAATAACTTAATCTATAAGAAACCACGAACTCAAATAAAAATGTTTTATTCAAATTATTAATGAAAGCCAAAATGTTTTCTGTCGTCTAAAGACACACGGACGGACGGACGGACAGACAGACCGATCAATGGTAATCGGTGGCCATTATGGTATGACTTTTGCCGCAGACTTGATTGGGTGTTTGTGTAGGCCCAGCTATCATCGCTATCATCATCTACACCTTGTTTAGAGCCGATCACCGTCAGAGTGGTGATGCTGCGCGTGGTATGGGTGGTGGGGATGTACCCACCAGAAACTTACTGATCAAACAGAAGCCGTTTTACAATTAGACTAATTTGATATACGATATTTATACAAATTATAAAATCGTCTTATAAAATCGACCATATAAAATCATTTGATTTGATTCAAAAAAAAAAATGAAAATTAATTTAAAACCGAACATCTCTAATGAAATTCACGTTTAAATAAACGAATGACACAAAAAATGCGTTTAACAAACAAATCGTCGTGATTAACTTGTAAAATATACAAAAACAAAAATGGAAAAAAAAAACTAAATTAAAAACAGTAGCCGCTTTTGACTACAGTGTTTCATGGTAGCACAGTGGTACTGGTAGTTGTATTATATAAGTTTGAAGTTTTTGAATAATGTTTTTTTAAGTATCAAAAGGATGTAGCTTAAAAAATATTTTTTCAAGCACCAATAGCCTTAGGATGAGTTTTTATACCCTACACAACTATGTTGCCAGGGTATTATAGCTTTGTGCAGCCCCAAAAGTTTGTAACGCCGCGAAATATTGGTCCTAGACCCACCTTTAGGTATACCAATTGTCATATTTCGACTAGCTGAGTCGATCTAGACATGTGTGTCCGTCTGTCCATTATAATTTGTAAGCACGATACAGGCCACAGTTATGGACCAATCTTCCAATTTTGCATGTAGGATGGGTACTGGCCAATGAAGACCCCTATTGTTTTTGGAAAAGATCGGTTAATATTTAGGGGATGAAATGGACCAAAAACTTTATTTTTGTCTGATTTTCTGGTCGCTCCAGAGGCCGCAATTATGGTCCATACATGGAGAATTGGATCGGGCCAGATAATAAATATGCATGTTTTGTAAAGATCGGTCAATATTTAGCGGGTCAAATGGACCCATACTTTTGTGTGAAAAATGACAAAATTTGTATTCTATGGCATATATATTTTCTCCTGACAAGGACATATACCCAAGAAATTGATAGTATATCTAAGAGGAGTTGTTGGCCTTTAAATGGATACCAACTATATTGTCGTATGTGCTCCGATATGAGAGTTACACTTAAATATTTACGTATTCAGATATTATTTAGTAACCATTACCACACTGTAGGGCGGAAATATAGCGCTGATCGCTTTTAAAATTTCCATGAGGTTCCGGTTATGGTCAAGGACAACGCCTATAATTTGCGGTGATGATCAGATAATAATTTTGGGATGAAGTGGACCGAAATTTATTTTATTGTGTTTTTTCAAGTCGATCTATATGCCACAATTATAAGCAGAATATTACACTGGAGAATGAATCTGGCCAACTAATTTGATGGGCTTTTGTAATGATCTGTCACTATTCAGCGGGTCAAGTCAACCAAGAAAAACGAAAAAATTGGGTATTGTGATATAAAACATAATTCGAAATATCATGGTAAGTAATAGGAGCTATTGACATCTAATCGGTTAAGAGGGTGCAAATATCGCGAAATATTGCCCATTCTGTGGTAGTTGTGTAGGCTATCATATGGTCGGCCCTGTCCGACTATAAGCGAGAATTTTTAAGCAGTTTTTAACCCTTTTTGGCCCAATGTTGCCCACAGGCAACAAAATGTTCTAGAGCTTATATTTAATACGCCGCAAGTAAATGTATATTTTTTAGTTTACATATGTAAAGAGCGACATGTATCGAAAGAAAAATCTAAAAAATTCAATTTTTGGTCAAATTATACACTTTTCAATGCATAGATGAGTGGAAAAATTTGTACAGTACCAAAATGTGTATACAGTCCAAAATATTTAAATTGTTTCGTATTCGAAATGTACGAATTGAACTCTCTAAATTGTTGTTGAGTCTTGTAAAAAAGAACCTAAAGACTAATTACAAGTGATTTTTTCATCGATATTGCATTGCGCAATCATATTTTTATTTTTCGGACAGAAGGTACTGTATCTCGAGAATGCAAGGATGTCGCGACGTGAAATTTTGCTCATATCCGATTTAGTAAAGTTACATTAAATCAGTTCTATTGGCACGTGTAAAAATTCGGGCCACGAAGGGTTAAATAATTACACAAACTACAATCTGCATCATCTAAACTATAAACTTTAATTTTTACAGATATTTTTTTAAGAATGATCAGAATTATCCTAATTACAAACATGGATTTTGAAGCAATTTTTCAAAGATCATCTGAGCTAAAATCATGTATTTTCAAACTCTTTTTTTCAGGGACCATCCCAACACTAAGAGTGGATTTTTAAAGAAAACTTTGATATTCCGAACTCTAAGCATTGATTATTAAAAACTAGTTTTCAAGCATCATCCGAATGAAGTGAATTTGTTAGAATATGTTTCAAGACTTTATTTTTTTTTTAAAGAATCATCCCAACTAGAATCGTGAATTTTTGAAGGGTATTTGTCCGAGGATCATCCAAAAAATATGCATAGATTTAAATCCAGTGAGCGGAGTAGTATAGTCGGACTGGGCCGACCATATGAAACCCTACACAACTTCCTCGAAAATATAATATTACTAATATTCAGTACAGTCCTTCTAATTACTTATCCACATTGCCTTCACCGTGGGTTGTGTTTTGACGTTCGGCTTATAATTGTGACCTATAGATCGATTCAAAAAAAAAAAAAAGTTTTCGGTCCACTTCATCCCAAAATTATCATCTGATCATCTCCTAACATTTTAGGCGTTGTCCTTGACCATAACTGGAACCTCATGGGTCATTTCAAAGCGATCAGCGCTATATTTCCGCCCTCCAATGTGGTAATAGGTTACTAAATAGTATATGAATACCTAAGATCCAGTAAATATTTAAGTGTAACTCCCGCATCCGAGTACCCACGACAATATAATTGGTATCAATTTAAAGGTCAACCACTCCTCTTGGATATACTAACAACTTCTCGGGTCTATGTCCTTCAGTGGCAAATATATTCGCTATAGAATACAATTTTTTTCATTTTTCACACAAAAGTTAGGGTCAATTTGACTTGCTAAATATTGACCGATCTTTATCAAACGAGGCATGCTTATTCTTTGGCCCGATCCCCTTCTCCATGCAAAAATTCGCGGTGTTTGGGTAATATTTGCGGCCTCTGGAGCGGCCAGAAAAACCGACAAAAATAAAGTTTTTGGTCCATTTCATCCCTACATGCAACATTTGGTGAAGATTGGTATGCTTATTCTTTGGCCCGATCCCCTTCTCCATGCAAAAATTCGCGATGTTTGGGTAATATTTGCGGCCTCTGGAGCGGCCAGAAAAACCGACAAAAATAAAGTTTTTGGTCCATTTCATCCCTACATGCAAAATTTCGTGAAGATTGGTCCATAACTGTGGTCTGTATCGTGTTTACAAGTTATAATGGACGGACACACATGTCTAGATCGTCGCAGATAATCGAGATATGGCGATCGGTATACTTAAAGGTGGGTCTAGGACCAATATTTCGCGGCGTTACAAAATTTTGAGGCTACACAAAGCTATAATACCCTGACAACATAGTTGTGTATGGTATAACCAGTAAGGAAAGTAGTGAAGTCGCACTGGGCCGACTATATGATACCCTTCACCACTTTGGGTATATTCTACATATGTATCCTTACCGACGACGCGTTTTTGTTATATATCTATATCCGAACCGATTTCAGGGAAACTTGCTTAGCAATATCATTCTAGACTTAATTCCGTATCTTATACCAAAATTCGTAGAATTCGAAAGATATATAGGGACTTTGGTGCACCAATTGTATAAAATCGGACAAAAATATATATAGGAGCTCTATCTAAATCTGAACCGATTGTCACGAAACTTTGCACACACCATTCTAGTCTTAACTCAGTACGCTATACCAAAATTGGTGCAAAATTCGTTCCAGGGACTTTAGTGGACTATTTACCTAAAATCGGGCGAAACTATATGTGGGAGCTATATCAAAATCTGAGCCGATTTTCACGAAACTTTGCACACATCATTCTAGACTTAATTTAGTACTTACTTACTTACTTAGCTGCCTTGTTACAGAACGGTTGTTCCATAAGCCGAGCTTAAAAAAGATTTCCAAGCGCTTCGGTCTTGTGCGCATGTCCACCAATTTGGAAGACCACGTTCCAAGATGTTGTTTTCTACTTGGTCTTTCCATCTAATTCGTGACCTTCCCTTTCTACGGGAACCATCAGTAGGCTCATTTTTATATGCCTTTTGAGCTGGGGCATTTGCATTCATTCGCACAACATGGCCTAGCCGCTGTAGTCGCTGCAGCTCAATACGACTGACTATGTCGATGTCCGCGTATAAATTGTAAAGCTCGTGGTTCATTCGACGCCGATATTCACCGTCGACGCAGATCGGCCCGAAGATTTTTCGGAGAATTTTTCTCTCAAACACCCCAAGAGCTGCCTCATCTGCTTGCGCAAGTACCCATGCTTCTGATCCATATAATAGCACGGGTAGTATCAGCGTCTTGTAAAGTGTGAGTTTGGTCTGGCGGGAGGTGGCCTTGTTTTTAAACTGCTTACTTAGACCATAGTAGCATCTGTTGGCCATCACAATCCTTCTCCGAATTTCAAAACTGATGTCATTCGTTTTATTTATGGCGGTCCCAAGGTATATAAAGTCTTTAACTACCTCGAAGCTGTAGTTCTCAAGTTCCACAGTTGGTCCGAGTCTACTGGACGTCTTGCGGGTTGATACCATCAGCTTGGTCTTCTCGCCGTTTACTGCCAGACCCACATTGGCAGACTCCTTCTCAATTTGTTCAAAGGTGGCTGTTACCGCTTGCAATGTTCGACCCATTATATTTGCGTCTCGTATGACCTTTTCCAGTAGGATGTTAAAAAGATCACACGACAAACTGTCACCTTGTCTGAATCCTCGTTCCGTATTGAAGGGCTCCGATAGGTCCTTTCCTACTTTAACTGCTGACCTTGTGCCACTTAATGTTATCCTGCATAGCCGTATTAATTTTGCAGGAATGCCGCAGAGTGAAAATCTGGTCAATGGTGGATTTGCCAGGTAATTTAGTACGCTGTGCCAAAGTTCGTGCAAATCGAAAGATATATAGGGACTTTGGTGCACCATTTACATGAAATCGGACGAAACTATATATGGGAGCTATATCTATGTCTGAACCGATTTTTCCCAATTTTAATAGGGTTCGTCCTTGGGCCAAACAAATGAACTGTGCCAAATGTCATCCAAATCGGATTATAAATGCGACCTGTACTTTGTTTACAATTTAACACCAACACATGGACTGACGGATGGACATGCATAAATCGACTCAGAAAGTGATTCTATGCATATTCTCAAAAGGATCTATGGGTCTATCTCGTTTCCTTTTGCCTGTTACAAACATATGCACAAAGACATAATACCTTGTACCACAGTGTGGTGAAGGGTATAAATATCTCGAACTATAAGCTTGGATTTTTGAAGAAATGTTGACAAGGAAATTTCGAAGTGGCAGCTCTTGGAGTGTTTGAGAGAAAAATTATCCGGAAGATCTATGGGCCGATCTGCGTCGACGGTGAATATCGCCGTCGAATGAACCATATTCTCGGACATAGACGTATCGAGCTGCAACGGCTACGTTGTAGGTTAAATGTCTCAAAAGGCATATAAAAACGAGCCAGCGAATGGTTCACCCAGAAGGAGAAGGCCATTAATCCGAATGAGAGATATTTCTCAATTACCATGGAAAAAGGAATATTTTTTTCCAGTTCCATTCAGTATTTTAGGACCGCATATTAATTCAATTTTTTACAAAGGACCACATCACCTAAATACATGAAAGTTGTAATTAATATTTTTTCTAATACCATACCGAATAATAGTTTTTATATACCTTCCAAACCTATTTGAACATTGGCGTATTTGGTACTGAGTTTATTATAAATTGTTTTATTTTTTCCTGACATACCACCACTGTCCCACCCTATATAAATGACCAACATTTAACGAATCGTTTACAACAAACAACACTCCCAAAATGCTAACAAAAAGTAAACCAACTCCACAGTAGCAACAACAACAACAACAGCAAAACGAAGCAATTTATGAGTCTACGTTGGTTTATTCAAATCAGTTGTTTTGCATTCCACGAATTAAATGATCAATCGAAACGGATTGTATCGGCAATTTTTATTTGATATCGTATCTTTTGGCAGAGGATTTATAGGAGATGAAAATCAGGTTTATGACCGCTCTGTTTAGCTACTGTGTGCGCGCGCTTTTGAACATCACACCGCTACCGGCACACAGCATTCACAACGACACCAACAACAGTAACAATGTATTTGGTAGCTGCTACTGTTTTGCCGTATTTAAATTTTTAAATCTTTCGTTGTGGTATCGATCTATGCGCAAAGATGATGTGGATGATGAGGAGGAAAGGCGGGAAGACAGAGGGGGAGGTCGTGATGGCATGTGTTGACATTGTTGCTTTTTGCAGATATTTTGTATGTTCGAAAGTTTTATTATGTGTCCTGAAAGTTATTTTGTTTGTATAAAAAAAGATCTATTGAGAACATTTAAAAAAATATTAATTTTTGTTAAGGATCTTCCGACAAGATCGTGTATTTGCTTAGGACAATTTTTCTAATTATGAGCATGGATTTTTAAGGTAGATTTTTCATGGGCCATTCAGGGATGAGCATGGATTTTAAATCATATTTTGTCGAGGTCCAAACAAGTATGACCGACGATTTGTAAAGAATATTTTTATACCCTACACAACTATGTTGTCAGGGTATTATAGCTTTGTGCAGCCCCAAATGTTTGTAACGCTGCGAAAAATTGGTCCTAGACCCACCTTTAGGTATACCGATCGTCATATCTCGACTAGCTGAGTCGATCTAGACATGTGTGTCCGTCCATCCGTCCGTCTGTCCATTATAATTTGTAAACACGATACAGGCCACAGTTATGGACCAATCTTCGAAATTTTGCATGTAGGATGGGTTGTGGCCAATAAAGACCCCTATTGTTTTTGGTAAAGATCGGTTAATATTTAGGGGATGAAATGGACTAAAAACTTTATTTTTGTCGGTTTTTCTGGTCGCTCCAGAGGCCGAAATTATGGCCCAAACACCGAAAATTTTTGCATGGAGAAGGGGATCGGGCCAAAGAATAACCATGCCTGTTTTGATAAAGATCGGTCAATATTTAGCGGGTCAAATGGACCCTGACTTTTGTGTGAAAAATGACAAAACTTTTATCCTATAGCTTATAGATTTACCCCTGAAGGACATAGACCTTCAGAAGGACCCGAGAAGTTGATAGTATATCCAAGAGGAGTGGTTGACCTTTAAAGTGATACCAATTGTATTGACGTATGTGCTCGGATGTGGGAGTTACACTTAAATGTTTACCGGTGCTTACGTACTCAGATATTATTTAGTAAACCATTACCACACTAGAGGGCGGAAATATGGAAATATAGCGCTCATCGCTTTCACTAGTATCCAGGTATGGTCAAGGACAACGAATATAATTTTCGGTGATGATGGGATGAAGTGGACCGAAAACGTATTTTTTGTTTTTTTTTTCGAGTCGATCTACAGGCACAATTGAAAGCCGAACATCACAAAACAACCCACGTTGAAGGGAATCTGGACAAGTAATTAGAAGGACTGTACTGAATGTTAGTAATATTTGTGGACCTCTGGTGGGTCATGTGGGTGCAAACATCGCGAAATATTGCCCAAGCTCAGAATGTGGCACCACAGAAAGTTAGATGTTCATTGAAGTTGTGTAGGGTAACATATGGTCGGCCCCGTCCGACTATACTGCTCCGCACACTGGTTTAAGGATCATTCTAAATTAAGAGATAAGAATATTTGTATAAGGATCATGATCATTTTCAAGGATCATGAAGTCATTAATCAGTTTTTTGTCAGGATTGTTCAGGAATGCATGTACATGTTTTTTACAGACCTGGATTTAAATAATCAGCCAGGCACTTGGTTTAGTTAAATAGTATTTTTAAGGACCTGTAAGACAGGATTCTTATACAAGGTGTTATATTTATAGTAGTCTTATATAAGTTCTATAAATCCATAGACCGATCTATATTATGGTTTGGGACTCAGAGGAGACCTATAAATGTCCTTCTACCTATGGAGGCGTTTCTATCCATATAAAACTTCGTATATGACTTCCCTTCTATTCATAAAATACCCACCCAAAAGTTCAACTTTTTATATAAATGTCCTTCTACATATGAAGGCGTTTCTATCCATATAAACATATACAATGTGTTATATATCATCCTTCTACAGACGATACATTTGTATTCCCCTTATTTCCATTATAACTCAACACAAATTCGTTCACGATCCACCACCGTTCATTATGCAGATATTCCGAACATTAATGCTGAAATTTATTTCATTTGATTTTGAATTCAAACAGCAAATTATATTCATATTTCAATTTTATATTAGAAAAAAACAATCTTCCCCAAAATAGATGTGTCCATAAAGACATCACATGGCATCGAAGCTAAAGAGAAAACAACAACAACACATATAGGAAACGAAAACGAAATATTGAATAGAAAATGCGAAACAAAACCAAAATCAGTAAGACCAGTAGTCGCGACATGATATAAATTAACTGTTTTGACTTTGCACACTTTTTTGGCGGCACTGCGTTTGATATTCGTTTCGGTTTGCCGCCAAATAATCATCGGCATCAGCGTCATCAGCATGATCATCGTTTGGTCTATTAGCTCAGCTACTGGTTTGGCTACGAAAATTTCTGGTGAATTAATTTCATGTCATTAACTGGACATAAATTGTTGCTTCTGTATTACCCTAAAGGGTTTAGGTTTTTTTCTTCACTAGATTTTTACGATGGTCGGAGGTTTTTGTCATTGACAGATAGAAGAATTTTCAGAGACCTTCACAAGGCAGATGAACGTTTTATAGATAGAAGAAATTCAGTAGATGGAAGATATTTAACAGATCTACTGTTGATAGTTAGAATGTCTGTGGAAGGCCAGCTATCTGTATAAAACCGCCCACAGGTCTTCTAAGGAAAGAAAGAAGAGGTCGTCCATAGAACAACAGGTCAGTTAAAAAACCTGCAATAGGCCCTGTACAGGTTTTATATAGATATCATATTTTAAAGAAGTTATCTATAAATGTAAAACCGTCAAGAGATCTTCTATAACTAGAAGGCCTTCAAAAATACGGTATATCTTGAAGACCTATAGCATTATTTCAAATAATTCCCTTTGAAATTCATATAATTCTAAAATGTTTTGAATTACATTTACAAACCAGTGAGCGGAGCGGTATAGTCGGACGGGGCCGACCATACGATACCCTACACAACTACCACGTAACTCTAACTTTCTGCGGATTTTTATTCCGAGCCTGGGCAATATTTCTTGATATTTGCACCCTCTTTTCCGATTAGAGTTCAACAGCACCACTTGCTTACAATGACATATTTTCCGAATATTACTAATATTCAGTACAGACGCCCCTCTAATTACTTGTCCAGATTTCCTTCACCGTGTGTGGTGTTGTGATGTTCGGTTTACAATTGTGGTCTATAAATCGTCTCGAAAAAAAAAAACAAACAAAAAAAGTTTTCGCTCCACTTCATCCCGAAATGTTATCTGATCATCACTGTCCTTGACCATAACTGGAACCACATGGAAAATTTCAAAGCGATCAGTGCTATATTTCCGCCCTCTAGTGTGGTTATGGGTTACTAAATAATATCTGCATACATAACCTCCTGTAAATATTTACGTTTAACTCCCACATCCGAGTACATACCACAATATAATTGGTATCAATTTAAAGGTCAACCACCTCTCTTGGATATACTATCCACTTCTCGGCCCTATATCCTTCAGGAGTAAATATATACGCTATAGAATTCAAATTTTGTCATTTTTCACACAAAAGTCAGGGACCATTTGACCCGCTAAACATTGACCGATTTTTATCGAAACAGGTATGCTTATTTTTGGCCCAATCCCCTTCTCCATGTAAAAATTCGAGATGTTTGGGCCATATTTGCGGCCTCTGGAGCGACCAGAAAAATCGACAAAAATTAAGTATTTGGCCCATTTCATCCCCTAAATATTATCCGATCTTTACCAAAAACAATAGGGGTCTTCATTAGGCCGAACCCATCCTACATGCAAAATTTCGTGAAGATTGGTCCATAACTGTGGCCTGTATCGTGTTTACAAAATATAATAGACAGACGGACGGACGGACACACATGTCTAGATCGACTCAGCTAGTCGAGATATGACGATCGGTATACTTAAAGATGGGTCTAGGACCAATATCTCGCGGCGTTACAAAGTTTTGGGGCTGCACGAAGCTATAATACCCTGACAACATAGTTTTGTAGGGTATAAAAAGTTTAACACACATTAGGTACCATGATTGATTTTAATCGACTTTATAAAGAAAATTTTACATACGATCGGTTCTTAATTTAATTAATTAATTATTTGTTAATTTATTTTAACACGTAGTGTAGATCATTATATTTCTGACACGTCCGCCTTGTGTCCTTTGCCTGTAATTTATTTATCGTATTCCAAAATTTTTGCCTCTGAAGAAACTAACATTTGTTAGTAACTGTTATAAAGGCTATTGTAGTTAACTGCCTTACCTTTCAATTGTTCCGTCGATAACACCGTCCCAAATACGACAAGAAAAAGTAAACAGATAACTGGTTTTGTTCAACTATTCGCCGCTTGGATAGCGAAGATATAACTGTCATACTTACAAAGAATGTTAGTATGTGGACATTGTATTTTTATACCTGGATGAAATTTCGCACAGCTCATTTATTTCGCCCAAGGACGATCCCTACTGAAAATGGGAAAAATCGGTTCAGATTTAGATATAGCTCCCATATATATTTTCATCCGATTTTATATAAATAGTGCACCAAAGTCCCTAAATATCTTTCGATTTGGACGAAATTTGGCACAGACACAGCATATAGCTCTCATATATAGTGATTTTATGTGACGCACCAAAGTCCTTATATATACGATTTGCACGAAATTTGACACAGCTCAATTAAACATGTTACGTGAAAATGTGGTAAACTATATATATTTTCGTCCGATTTTATGTAAATGGTGCACCAAAGTCGCTATATACAGTGGTGGTCACAGAGTTAAAACATTTACTGTGGTAAACATTTTGTGATCAGCCCTCGATTCGTTGGAGGTATTTTTGAAATTTTTTTAATTCAGAACACTTTGATATACTGCACTTAAAAGATTTAGTGTGAAAATAGAAAATTATTGCATGCAATTTTTCCATAAATAACTATTTTTATGAAAATATATCGATTTTGAAGTGGCCATATAATTAAAACATTGTGTAATTTTTTACTTTACTGCATTTTCTTGGAAAATATTTTTAAAAAAGCTCCTTAATTTATTTCAATTAAGTAAACTAAGCGCTGATAGAATCATTTACAGTAAAAATATCTGGAAAAAATATGTAAAATCTATCAAAATTGTCAAAAAATTTGTACAGTACACCTAACATTCAGAAAACACCCTTATTATAGAAAATAAAGGTCCGAATGCACTAAAAATTGCTAGAATTATAGCCTAGACAGACGACAGCCTTAATTTGCATTAACAGCCTTAATTCAAATTAACTTGTACATTATCCTCATTTTTATGTGTTCTTAATGCACAAAATCAAACTGAATTTATACTGAATTAGGCAATTTCAATATGGCAATGCTGTCGAAAATTAATTGTTTCTTGTCAAATTTATTTATATTTATGAAAATAAAAATAAGAAATAAAGGCAAATTTCAACCATTTTTTGAATTGGGAGCTGCTTTCCTAAGATCATAGTTGCTATTCCTCCTTTATGTCATGTATCTATTTCCTAAAGATGTAATCTCGAAAAATATCGAAACAAATGTAAAAAAAAATCATACTACACACAGACAAACAATTGTTTTGAAGCAAAAAACTGTTTCGTAAATGCAGAAACTCTCGTCTGTCAGGGGTAAATTTTAATTCAAATTAAGAACTTTTTAATGCAAATTAAGGCTGTCGTCTGTCTATGGTATAACCTAAAGGAACGATTCAATTTCAATAGCCTTTACTAAAGAAGGCCGGAATATTTTTGCAGTATGTGAGAAAATATCGATTGATATTGGTATTTATTATATCAAATCGATTGTTCGAGTAGTGCAGAATATATTTCATCAAAAAATATATCAGTCACAACAGAACGAACAGAGATCAACGCCTATGTTGACGAGTAAAGGTTTCTGGCACACAGCAGCATGATTGATGGCCAACTCTTGACCCTTAAAATCTATTGAACATGACAATATTTTTCCAAAATAATATTTTATGAAGAGAATAACTTCCACTTAATCTATTTTAGTAACAAATTAGGAAAAAATTTACACTTTGACAAATATTTGAAGACTTGTGTTGAACATCAAAAATGCTGCTGTGTGCCAGAAACCTTTACTCGTCAACATAGGCCTTGATCTCTGTACGTTCTGTTGTGACTGATATATTTTTTGATGAAATATATTCTGCACTACTCGAACAATCGATTTGATATAATAAATACCAATATCAATCGATATTTTCTCACATACTGCAAAAATATTCCGGCCTTCTTTAGTAAAGGCTATTGAAATTGAATCGTTCCTTTAGGTTAATTCCCATTTTTTGAGTTTTTATTTCAAATATTTATTCATTTTGAGAATTTTAATTGTTTTTTTTTCTAATTCTAGCAATTTTTAGTGCATTCGGACCTTTATTTTCTATAATAAGGGTGTTTTCTGAATGTTAGGTGTACTGTACCAACTTTTGGCAATTTTGATAGATTTTACAGATTTTTTCAGATATTTTTATCTGTAAATGATTCTATCAGTGCTTAGTTTACATAATTTAACTAAATTAAAGAGCATTTTTTAAAAATATTTAAAAAAATGCAGTAAAGTAAAAAATCACACAATGTTTTAATTATATGGCCACTTCAAAATCGATGTATTTTCATAAAAACCGTTATTTATGGAAAAATGCATGCAATAATTTTCTATTTTCGCACTAATTCTCTTAATTGCAGTATATCGAAGTGTTCTGAATTAAAAAAAATTCAAAAATACTTTAAACGAATCGAGGGTTGATCAAAAAATGTTTACCACAGTAAATGTTTTAATTCTGTGACCACCACTGTATATTTCGATTTGCACGAAATTTGGCACAGCTCACTTAATTGAGTCTAGAATGATGTGTGCCACGTTTCGTGAAAATATGTTCAGATTTAGATATAGCTCCCATATATAGTTTCGACCGATTTTATGTAAATGGTGCACCAAAGTCCCTATATATATTTTGATTTGCATGAAATTTGGCACAGCTCACTTAATTGAGTCTAGAAAGATGTGTGCCAAGTTTGGTGAAAATCGGTCCATATTTAGATATAGCTTCCATATATAGTTTCGTCCGATTTTATGCAAATTGCGTACCAAAGTATCTATATATCTTTCGATTTGCAAGAAATTTGGCACAGCCCACTTAATTGAGTCTAGAATGATGTGTGAAAATCGATTCAGATTTAGATATAGCTTCCATATATACTTTCATCCGATTTTATGTAAATGTCGCACCAAAGTCCCTATATATCTTTCAATTTGCACGGAATTTGGCATAACGTACAGAATTGAGCCTATAATGATGTCTGCCAAGTTTATATATTTTTTTTTATGTAAATGGTGTACCAAAAACCCAATATATGGCGGATAGGAACAAAGAGTATTGAAATTAATATAAATCGGTTCCTATGTGAATATAGCTTCCATATATATTTTTTTCCGATTTTAAGTGAATGGTGCATTAAGGGCCATACACTATAAATCATGCCATCATGCCGATGAACACCTTTTTGTATATGTGAGACTGACTAGTGTATGGCAAACTCTTCAATCACTATTCCAAAAAATCGATTTTTGTCACAAAAATTGCATTTTGAGTCGTAAATTCAGTTGGTTTTTATCCCGTCACAATTTTATTATTTTTGTACACAAAATTATTTACTGACAACTTTCAAAATGAATATTATTCACCAGATTGATAGGGTTGAATTTTCAAAATCAAAACTACTTTGATTTTCTTCATGCATTCCCAGTAGTTCGAGTAACTGGTGATGAACTAGATATTTCACTAATTACCTGTAAGTACCACTAGTTACCACTTCATGCCCTAGACTGGTGAATTTAACATGGGTATGTCATTGGGGAAGTCAATTGTCCCCTGCCTGCGTTACCAGTATACAGTCATTTCGATAGTCGATTCATTACCCTTTGCATTACCAGTAACTACTGAATTGGGTGATGTGTTTAGATAACTTTTTCAATTGACAAAAAAATCCAACTGTCTATTTTGTGTTCCTTTTTGGAGTATGAAGTAACTAGATCACCAAGTAACTAGCTATATAACTATATAATAGCAGACAATTGATATTTTTTGAACAACTGGGTTGTGTGTGTCACACATACATAAATAAACTTTCAAAAAATAACACATACTATGATAAATGCTGTACGGCATGATGTATAGTGTATGGGGCCTTAAACTCCTCATGTTTGTCAGATTGACATGACATTTTGCATAATTTGAGTATAGAATAACGTAGTTGTGTTTTGTAGAATTACAGACAAAGTCCAACGGATGTCCGATTGATATTTGTTTGAAGTGGATTGATCTAAGTCGGTTCACATTTAGATAAGGATCACATATTTTAGTTCATCCGATGTCATAATAATGGTCCGAGGTCTGTTAGGTTGCATCTGTTTAATATACTCGTAGTGGTGAAGGATATCATATAGTCGGTCACGTCCGACTTTACTACTTTCCTTACTGGTAAAGTATGGAACTGGAATTCGACATCTGTCAAACTAAGTTGTCATATCAGTTTTTATACCCTTCACCACACTGTGGTACAGGGTATTATGTCTTTGTGCATTTGTTTGTAACAGGCAAAAATAATAGAGATAGACCCATGATTCCTTTTGAGAATATGCATAGAATCACTTTCTGAGTCGATTTATGCATGTCCGTCCGTCTGTCCATGTTAAATTGTAAACAAAGTACAAATCGCATTTATGATCCGAATTTAATGAAATTTGGCACAGCTCATTTGTTTGGCTCAAGGACAAAACCTATTGAAATTGGGAAAAATCGGTTCCCATATATAGTCTCGTCCGATTTTCAGTAAATGGGACACCAAAGCTCCAGAATATAACCGATTGGCACAAAATTTTGCAGAACGTACTAAAGTTACTATAACATAACGTGTGTCGCGTTTTATAGAAATCGGTTCAGATTTTGATATAGCTTCCATATATAGTTTCGTCCGATTTTCAATAAATGGGCACCAAATCTCCAAAATATGACCGATTGGAACAAAATTTTGCAGAACGTACTAAAGTTACTGGAACATAGCGTGTGTCGCGTTTTATGGAAATCGGTTCAGATTTTGATATAGCTCCCATATATAGTTTCGTTTGATTTTCAGTTGATGGTCACCACAGCTCCAAAATATGACCTATTGACAAAAAATTTTGCAGAACGTACTACAGTTACTGTAACATAACGTGTGTCGCGTTTTATAGAAATCGGTTCAGATTTTGATATAGCTCCCATATATAGTTTCGTTCGATTTTCAGTTGATGGTCCACCACAGCTCCAAAATATGGCCGATTGGCACAAAATTTTGCAGAACGTTCTGAAGTTAGTAAAACCTATGGTGTGTAACGTTTCGCTGAAATCGGTTCAGATGTAGATACAGCTCCAATATATAGTTTCATTTAATGGTGTACCACAGCTCCAAAATATGGCCGATTGGCACAATATTTTGCACAATTTATTGAAGTTAGTATAACCTAACGTGTGGAAAGTTTCGTTGAAATCGGTTCTGATTTTATATATATATATATAAATATATATATATGTATATATATAAATACATATATATATATATATATATGCGTCCGATTTTATGTCAATAATGAACCAAAGACCCACAACGTCCTGAAGTTAATTTAGCCGCCATATACATTTTTGCCCGATTTGGAGTAAATAATGCACCAAGGACCCAAAATATGGTCGATATGCTCAAAACGTACTGAAGTTAGTATAACCTTGAACGTTGATATCGGTTCGGATTTGGACATAGCTTTTGGCCATAAGGAAGCAACTCATAATAAATAATCCCCTTTCAGTCCCACCCAATGCCTAGCAGAACCTTCGTGGCCGTTAGTCCTGGTTTGGTTTGGTGGCATCCAAAAATCGAGCTTCTTTTTGAATATAGCTTTGTTTAAATGGTTTAAAACAGTTTTATGGCCGATTTTAAGTGCCTGGGCGATGTAACGACTTCTAACATGCAGATCAACTTCGTCCATTTCTCCGATGTTATCGACTTTTTCGACGTCCGGCCTAATGTATTTCTTTTTCCCCCAACCTAATACTACGATCTCTATCGTGATTCCAACAGAAGGTAATGCGTAAATCGACATAGAATTTTATTCAGATCTGGAATATATATATATATATATATATATACAGTAGCGATAACAAATTGTTTCTCTCGTTCCGCTGAAAATATCGCTGCTGTAAATGAAAGTGTTGCCGAAAATGCACATGTTTCGATTCCTTGTTGTTCTCAGGACTGTCTTGCATTTAGATCTTCACTAACATCCACAGCAAAAACTGAAACCAGAAAAGTCACTGCCTGATTCGATCTTTAGTGCGAATGTATATTTGGACTTTATTTATTCGAAAACGACGATGGAACGACTGTCAATTCGGAGGGTTAAGTTCATATGATAACCGATTTTGTTGCCCGCTTTTGAAAAATATGACTTGGGGAATATGTGGAATATGCCACACAATTCGAACGAATATGGCTTTATTGCAAGAGATAATGTCTCATCGTGGTGATATTAACTGGTCAACAGGATCATTCGATTTGACGCCATTAGACTTGCTTATGGATATACGCGAAAGAGCGTGTTTATACAGGTAAACTTTCAACTCGTGAGCACATAAAAATCAAATTCGCGAATTTATGGCTGAGAATATCGGGCAATATGGGGACCAAAAGTACCTCCAAATTTAAAGAATGTAGTGTTTCATATTTTCAATTTCGTTCAAATTTTATAATATGTCTCGAAAAATGTTGCAACTTTTCAAATCACGAAATCGGGCTTTTGAGTCGATAGAATCATTTTGGGTCGACTTATGTGCATATCAAGGGCGAAATCTTTTGAAATTTGAGAAAATCGGCTAAGCTTTAGATATAGCTACAATATATATATATATATATATTCTTGCGATTTCACACTGTTTTTCCGAATGTTTACCTATAGCTTTGGGATGATGTTGTCAATTCTTATTTAAATCGATAAATGTTATTTATTTTAATATACGATCTTATCATTGGAGCACTTCTGGAATACATCCAAATTTGTGTAACGTGATCATATAGTTGGCTCCGTCCAACTTTCATATTTCCCTTTCGTTGCCGGGTTTTCATTGACTTTTGTTAATATTTTAGATATATCTGAATCATCACCTCTTACAAAACATAACTACTTCTAAGTCCACTTACTACTTTCTAATTAAAGTAACTGATGAATAACACAGCCATTAATACACTTACGAGATTATGAGTATACATAAAATTCTTAATCTATTTTAATTGTGAAAACTTTACTTGACCATCACCTCCCCCCGGGCTTAAATCAATTGATTACAATTTATCCTTGAAATATTTCAATAAACTAAAATTAAAAATCAACCGCCACTAAGTTAGCAACAAAGTATCTATCTTAAGCTCATTGGGAGGAAAGTTCATTAAATCATTTTATAAAATTTTCCAAGAAAAGTCAATTTGATTTAGCCGCCAACAATAACAGCAACAACAACAACAGCAACTTCTGTGACCACAATGTCTATTTTATAATCAATTGGTTCGTTGGCAGGCAACTGCGAGCGCATAAATAACTTTTAAGTTGTTTACCGAAAATTTAAATTACATTAAATTAATTACAAACTTCTTATGCTAAATTTTAAGTGAATAGACATAGATTTGTTTGTTTGTTTGTTCGTGTGTGTGTATATAGTGTTGTGTGGAAAATAAACAAAGAATGGTGATTGAAGTGAAAATTGTAATTTTTATGCACAATTTGTTAGCTGCGCCTTGGGGGGTTGAACAAGACAGTGTGCATATTTTTTCATGACTTTCAGATAAAAAACCAGTAAGGAAAGTAGTAAAGTCGGACGGGGCTGACTATATGAAACCCTTCACCACTATGGGTATATTAAACAGGGCTATTATCATCAAATTGGATGAAGTAAAATATGTGGTATTTATCTAAATGTTAAACGACCTAGATATATCCATAAACATGTCATTCGTTTGTTACAATGGGACAAAAGTATGTAAATCGACTTCAAACAAATATCAATAGGTCAACCATTGGACTATGTCTGTACTTCTACTCTCAATTTTGTACGTTGTGCAAAATTTGATGTCTATCTCACAGACATGAGTGAAGAGTTTGACGCACAATTTACTTAAAATTGGACGAACAAATATATGTAAGCTATATCCAAATATGAACGATTTCAACGAAACTTGTCACAGGTTAGGTTATACTAATTTCAGTACGTTTTGTTTCTATCATCAATCTATAATATAAGGGAGCTATATCTAAATCTCCACCAATTTTCACGAAACTTGGCACACATCATTCTGGATTAAATGCAATTCACTATACATCATAAGAACTTTGGTACATTATTTATATTAAATCGGACGAAAATATATATATCTAGATCTGAACCGATTTTCACGAAACTCAGCACACATCACTCCCGCATCAATTCAGTACGCTATGCCAAATTTCGTGCAAATCGAAAAATATATGTGGACGTTGGTGCACCATTTACATGAAATGGGACGAAACTATATATGGGAGCTATATCTAAATCCAAACCGATTTTCACGAAACTCAGCACACATCATTCCAGCATCGATTCAGTATGTTATGCCAAAATTCGTACAAATCGAAAAATATATGTTGACTTTGTTGCACCATGTACATGAAATCGGACCAAACTATATATGGGAGCTATATCTAAATCTGGACCGATTTTCAGGAAACATTGGTGCACTTTCTTTATAAAATCCACGCCTATTGGTCTTAAGAAATTTCTTTATAAAATCCACGCCTATTGGTCTTAAGAAATTTCTTTATAAAATCCACGCCTATTGGTCTTAAGAAATTTCTTTATAAAATCCACGCCTATTGGTCTTAAGAAATTTCTTTATAAAATCCACGCCTATTGGTCTTAAGAAAACGCCTATTGGTTTTAAGAAATTCCACGCCTATTGTTTATTTAAAATCCACGCCTATTGGTCTGAATGTTCCTCAAAAATTATTCCTTAAAATCCACGCCTATTGGTCTTAAGAAATTTCTTTATAAAATCCACGCCTATTGGTCTTAAGAAATTTCTTTATAAAATCCACGCCTATTGGTCTTAAGAAATTTCTTTATAAAATCCACGCCTATTGGTCTTAAGAAATTTCTTTATAAAATCCACGCCTATTGGTCTTAAGAAATTTCTTTATAAAATCCACGCCTATTGGTCTTAAGAAATTTCTTTATAAAATCCACGCCTATTGGTCTTAAGAAATTTCTTTATAAAATCCACGCCTATTGGTCTTAAGAAATTTCTTTATAAAATCCACGCCTATTGGTCTTAAGAAATTTCTTTATAAAATCCACGCCTATTGGTCTTAAGAAATTTCTTTATAAAATCCACGCCTATTGGTCTTAAGAAATTTCTTTATAAAATCCACGCCTATTGGTCTTAAGAAATTTCTTTATAAAATCCACGCCTATTGGTCTTAAGAAATTTCTTTATAAAATCCACGCCTATTGGTCTTAAGAAATTTCTTTATAAAATCCACGCCTATTGGTCTTAAGAAATTTCTTTATAAAATCCACGCCTATTGGTCTTAAGAAAAATTCCACGCCTATTGGTCTTAAGAAATTTCTTTATAAAATCCACGCCTATTGGTCTTAAGAAATTTCTTTATAAAATCCACGCCTATTGGTCTTAAGAAATTTCTTTATAAAATCCACGCCTATTGGTCTTAAGAAATTTCTTTATAAAATCCACGCCTATTGGTCTTAAGAAATTTCTTTATAAAATCCACGCCTATTGGTCTTAAGAAATTTCTTTATAAAATCCACGCCTATTGGTCTAAGAAATTTCTTTATAAAATCCACGCCTATTGGTCTTAAGAAATTTCTTTATAAAATCCACGCCTATTGGTCTTAAGAAATTTCTTTATAAAATCCACGCCTATTGGTCTTAAGAAATTTCTTTATAAAATCCACGCCTATTGGTCTTAAGAAATTTCTTTATAAAATCCACGCCTATTGGTCTTAAGAAATTTCTTTATAAAATCCACGCCTATTGGTCTTAAGAAATTTCTTTATAAAATCCACGCCTATTGGTCTTAAGAAATTTCTTTATAAAATCCACGCCTATTGGTCTTAAGAAATTTCTTTATAAAATCCACGCCTATTGGTCTTAAGAAATTTCTTTATAAAATCCACGCCTATTGGTCTTAAGAAATTTCTTTATAAAATCCACGCCTATTGGTCTTAAGAAATTTCTTTATAAAATCCACGCCTATTGGTCTTAAGAAATTTCTTTATAAAATCCACGCCTATTGGTCTTAAGAAATTTCTTTATAAAATCCACGCCTATTGGTCTTAAGAAATTTCTTTATAAAATCCACGCCTATTGGTCTTAAGAAATTTCTTTATAAAATCCACGCCTATTGGTCTTAAGAAATTTCTTTATAAAATCCACGCCTATTGGTCTTAAGAAATTTCTTTATAAAATCCACGCCTATTGGTCTTAAGAAATTTCTTTATAAAATCCACGCCTATTGGTCTTAAGAAATTTCTTTATAAAATCCACGCCTATTGGTCTTAAGAAATTTCTTTATAAAATCCACGCCTATTGGTCTTAAGAAATTTCTTTATAAAATCCACGCCTATTGGTCTTAAGAAATTTCTTTATAAAATCCACGCCTATTGGTCTTAAGAAATTTCTTTATAAAATCCACGCCTATTGGTCTTAAGAAATTTCTTTATAAAATCCACGCCTATTGGTCTTAAGAAATTTCTTTATAAAATCCACGCCTATTGGTCTTAAGAAATTTCTTTATAAAATCCACGCCTATTGGTCTTAAGAAATTTCTTTATAAAATCCACGCCTATTGGTCTTAAGAAATTTCTTTATAAAATCCACGCCTATTGGTCTTAAGAAATTTCTTTATAAAATCCACGCCTATTGGTCTTAAGAAATTTCTTTATAAAATCCACGCCTATTGGTCTTAAGAAATTTCTTTATAAAATCCACGCCTATTGGTCTTAAGAAATTTCTTTATAAAATCCACGCCTATTGGTCTTAAGAAATTTCTTTATAAAATCCACGCCTATTGGTCTTAAGAAATTTCTTTATAAAATCCACGCATATTGGTCTTAAGAAATTTCTTTATAAAATCCACGCCTATTGGTCTTAAGAAATTTCTTTATAAAATCCACGCCTATTGGTCTTAAGAAATTTCTTTATAAAATCCACGCCTATTGGTCTTAAGAAATTTCTTTATAAAATCCACGCCTATTGGTCTTAAGAAATTTCTTTATAAAATCCACGCCTATTGGTCTTAAGAAATTTCTTTATAAAATCCACGCCTATTGGTCTTAAGAAATTTCTTTATAAAATCCACGCCTATTGGTCTTAAGAAATTTCTTTATAAAATCCACGCCTATTGGTCTTAAGAAATTTCTTTATAAAATCCACGCCTATTGGTCTTAAGAAATTTCTTTATAAAATCCACGCCTATTGGTCTTAAGAAATTTCTTTATAAAATCCACGCCTATTGGTCTTAAGAAATTTCTTTATAAAATCCACGCCTATTGGTCTTAAGAAATTTCTTTATAAAATCCACGCCTATTGGTCTTAAGAAATTTCTTTATAAAATCCACGCCTATTGGTCTTAAGAAATTTCTTTATAAAATCCACGCCTATTGGTCTTAAGAAATTTCTTTATAAAATCCACGCCTATTGGTCTTAAGAAATTTCTTTATAAAATCCATGCCTATTGGTCTTAAGAAATTTCTTTATAAAATCCACGCCTATTGGTCTTAAGAAATTTCTTTTTAAAATCCACGCCTATTGATTCTAAACTGCTTACTTAGACCATAGTAGCATCCGTTGGCCATCACAATCCTTCTCCGAATTTCAAAACTGATGTCATTCGTTTTATATATGGCGGTACCAAGGTATATAAAGTCTTTAACTACATCGAAGCTGTAGTTCTCAAGTTCCACAGTTGGTCCGAGTCTACTGGACGTTGATACCATCAGCTTGTTCTTCTCGCCGTTTACTGCCAGACCCACTTTGGGTGTTTGTTCAAAGGTGGCTGTTACCGCGCGCAATGTTCGGCCCATTATATCGATGTCATCGACGTAGGCGAGTAACATGTCTTGTTTGGTGTACAGAGTGCCATTTCTGTTCACCTTTGCGTCTCGTATGACCTTTTCCAGTAGGATGTTAAAAAGATCACACGACAAACTGTCACCTTGTCTGAATCCTCGTTCGGTATTGAAGGGCTCCGATAGGTCCTTTCCTACTTTAACGGCTGACCTTGTGCCACTTAAAGTTATCCTGCATAGCCGTATTAATTTTGCAGGAATGCCGAACGTAGACATGACTTTAAACACCTCTGAACGGATAGGGCTGTCGAATGCGGCTTTATAGTCGACAAATAGGTGGTATGTGTCGATGTGTTTTTCGTGGGTCTTTTCCAGGATTTGGCGCAGAGTGAAAATCTGGTCAATGGTGGATTTGCCAGGTCTGAAGCCGCATTGGTATGGTCCGATGATGTCATTGACCATTGGCTTCAATCGTTCACACAGCACACTGGATAGCACTTTATATGCGATGGGAAGGAGACTTATTCCTCTATAGTTGGCATATATCGTATTGTCTCCTTTTTCGTGCACGGGACACAGGATGCTGAGGTTCCAATCATTGGGCATGCATTCATCTAGCCAAATTGTGTTAATCAGCTGGTGCATGCTCCTGACCAGCATCTGGCCACCAGTCTTGGATAGTTCGGCTGGTAACCCATCGGCTCCTGCTGCTTTGTTGTTCTTGAGCCGATTAATTGCTTTTATGACCTCATCTTGGCTAGGTGGTATACACTCTATACAATCATCTCTTATCGGTTCTGGGGTATCTTCTCCATAGCCACTATTTGGTACTAGAAGCTTTTCGAAATGCTCCTTCCAGATCCTCAACACGCTGTCTGTATCTGTCACCAGGTTCCCTTCTTCATCTCTACAGGAGGATGTGCCTGCACCAAAGCCTTCGGTTTGGTGTTTTACTCGTTGGTAAAATTTCGGGACTTCATTCTGACTCCTGTACATCTCGATTTGCTCGATTTGCTCACGCTTTTCTTGTTCTTTCTTACGTTTCTCCTCTCTCCTTTTCTCCCGATAATTCTCCATCACGTTACGTGTTGCTACTGTCTGCAGGGTTGCCCTATACGCTGCGTTTTTCACATCAGTAGGATTACGACACTCCTGATCGTACCATGGGTTTCTTGGTGGTGGTTTTTGGTACCCAATTGTTCTTTTTGCTGCAGTTTGTAGGGACTGGGCAATTCTTTGCCATTGTGCTTCTATACTATTATCGGGACAAGAAGTCCTTTCTTCAAGCAGATGAGTAAGTTGAGCGGAGTAGGCCTCGGCTACCTGTTGTGTTTGCAGCTTTTCGACGTCGAGTTTCCGTGTTGTATTGGATCGCACCTTTGCTGCAACATTAAGACGGGTGCGTACCTTGGCTGCCACAAGGTAATGGTCCGAATCGATATTCGCTCCTCGGATCGATCGGACGTCTAAAACACTGGATGAATGCCTTCCGTCTATCACAATATGATCAATTTGATTTCTCGTTACTTGATGAGGAGAGATCCAGGTGGCCTTGTGATCCAGGTGGCCAATGGTTGATTTGCCAGGACTGAAGCCGCATTGGTATGGTCCAATGATGTCATTGACCATTGGCTTCAGTCGTTCACACAGCACACTGGATAGCACTTTATAGATGATAGCACGTTTAGATGATTATGATAGCACGTTTAGATGATTATGAGCCAATAGTTCGAGGCTCAAATCAACCAAATGTTATGGCGTAATTATTCACCTCGGGAAAACCAGATTTTGGTCGGCACCATTGGACTGGTTATAATTTTATATTTTCTTTAAAATCCATTTTTACCATGCTCATATCTTCAAACAAATGTTTTGAATCATTTGTTTTCAAACTTAAAAAAAATGGAAACTAATTTTTGAAAAATTACATTACAACCTAAATGCGAAATTCATTCATAGCATTAATCTAATTTATGCCCTTGGCTGTTTGCCTCCATCGTTGACCGACAAATACAAATGGAAATGGACATGGATGGATATTTATGATGATAAATATTTTTGCAAACATTTTCCTTTTCTTTGTTCGCCATTTCTCAATATTCACAGCAATAGGAATAACAATTCTCTCATTTATTTATGATGCCTGCTTATTTATTGCCATTGAATGCTGAAATATTTCAAAAAGTTCCCTCTTCAAAGTACCTTCATTATGTGTGGGATCGTTCGCCTTCCTTCGGAGTAAAGAGTTTCCTATCCAGTCATGAAACAGAAAATAATTTGTTGCTTCATTGGGAATTATTATTGTTGTTATTATTGGCCAAATGAAAGGGGGGAGGGGGGGGGAAGGGAGAGGGAGAGCACAAATTATTATTAACTACATTGAAAATTAATTACACTTGCAAGTTTTGAAACACAAAAATGATTAATGTTTGTTTGCACTGCAATATTTCCTAAGAGAAGTCCTC